>NW_019214543.1:0-113949 GCF_002532875.2 Varroa jacobsoni
ATATTCGAATGGTCTAAGAGATACTCAGCCAAAGTTTGAATCAGCCGAGTTCTACCCTGCGAGTCTTTAATAAATCCGAATTTTCACCAAATTCAAAAAATTCCATATGATACGTAGTACTACTTAAAACTTCAGTGTGCTTCAAAAGAGAACAATATATTATCAAACGTATGACAAAAAACAGCATTATGTCGAAGGCCGATTTTCCAGTAAGCCTAGTATTGTGAAGATCTAACGAGAAGCAAATTCTGCTGCAAATTCGTAGGACTGTTTATATAATTTATTGTCCTTTTTTTGCTATTTTTTATGTTTTAATCAAATTTGATCTATATTAATTCAAATACACACGTTCATCAAATAACGTTATTCTCGTATCCAGTTGTTATTAAACAGCAGGTAGTATTGTTAGTACTAATTGGTAGTAGTAATAAAAGAGCTGCAAAATTCGATAGGTTTGAGTGCGTAAGTCTTTCGAGAAATGTATTGACGTCTAGAAACAGGCAGCTGTTATTGCAGTTGGTCACGTATGTCCCTTATAATTTAGAAACGGTCAGACAGACCTTTGTAGCGCATAACGTGACCAATTGTCTTTATTCGGGTAGACCATTCATCCATCTACTCGTATGCGTGACACATCCTTTGCTAACAGCTTTTTGGAGATGCTTTTAGCAAAACACCGTCTTTGTTCCCCCCTGATACGATTACCCAAGCTTTTGTTTTATATTTTCACAGAGTTGATGCCATAAATAAGATATTATCGTTTTTGTTCCTTGGCGAACCTTGATTATAAGAGGCCGAACGTATGACTAGACAGTAAGTGTTGAACATAACAACGAAAGAAACATCAGCTCGACCAGCGCCACTAACAGGACATCAGCAGCAAAAAGAGAGAAAAGAGCAAAAGCCCTACAAGAGTCTCATAGAGCGAAACGGGGGCAAAAAGAGAATAGAGTGTTCGTGACGTGGTGTTAACGGAGGCCGCAGCAGCAACGGTGCTCGCTACAGTCTGCGTTGGCCTCGTCGTATCGCAATTAGGAAGTATTCGTCTCCAAGGGGAAATTCATCTCAATGAACACCAAAACGGCCCAGGATTTCCCCTGGCATATACTTGCCGCCATGTTTGCGTCCTGCTGCGGTTAAATCATTTTTCGGTTCGCTATTCACGGTGTACGAAGGAGTGGCCGAGGGTTCAGTTACACGAACCTTAGGACACATCCTAACAGGGGTTATCAGCTACCAGGTGGCACCAGGGACGTTGTGGTTATGGCTGGACATTTATGCAAGATTCGCGTTAAAGAGGAGCACTGGGAAAAAAACGACCTGCTTTTACCAACGAGGCCGATGTTCTGCGCGCCTCGAAAAGCCTGGGCCGTTTATTGGCACATGGTACGTAAAGTACCCTACAGGAATACTTATATTTACGAATTGTCTGAAATAAGGTAAAAGTAACGTATAAATAGACACTACCTCACGCATTGCTTCACATTGGGGATGATGGTGTTGGATTGGAGAAAGAGACTTCACAATGAGCTGGCGGACGTATTAGTAATAAAAGGCTAACTGTAGTAATACCTTAATTTGATACTTCACTATTATGTCAAGTATTTGGTTACGGTGTTCAAAAATTCCGACCAACACCAAGCTAATCAATATTTTCCAAGTCGTACAAAAAAGGGTTATTATTATTACATCACCAGCGTACGTAACTGTAGCTAGTGAAGCCTTGCTTGCTGTTATATTCTTGTAATGTACTATATTTCCAACCCAACATTAAGTAGGATAAACGTAACCTGGGTATATTTCACTTGCGGAAGATCGTCTTTCATACGAAGAACGGATCTGTCGTCTGAAGTGAATCCCTTTTGTGGGCACACGAGGTCGCCTTTCGGAGATTTGTAGTTCGTGAGTTGCGGGGCTGACCCAGTCAGCTAACGGGCGCCATCCCTACGCGTTTTTGCTTGCGCTTTTGTGATAGAGAGACGAATACGAACCGCTGTTCCCAGAGGAGTTCGCCTCACCTTAGCCCGTTTCTGCTCTCGGCACTTTCGTCTGCACAGCCGTCACCACCGCCAGCGTCAGGCAGCGTCCGTAGCGGCAGTGAGAGCAGAAATAGCAGCAGCTGGGCTCCGTTCTAAAGCGACGACTGTCGTCGCTAGCGACTGTCACATATTCATTGACATTTTAAAATCGTAAAACTTTTAAACCTCTCGCTTCCTCTGTACTTCTCTTTCTCGTTATTTCACTGCGCTCTCTTCTTTATCCGCAATAGCACTCAGTAGGCACCCAAGTGGTGTGGACAAAGTAGCCTTACACGGCGTACTGAGTGGACCCGAGCCCGGGCGTAAGTCTGCGTAAGAGTGTTTGTGTCGTAACGTGTGGGTTGGTCCCTTAGACTTTTGCCTGCTTTACCCACATAGGACACAAGCAAAAGCCGAGTAGAAGGAGCGGCAAGCGTATTGAGAGGGTGCTTAGCTTTGCCTGTCCTCAGACCCAGGCTATTCATGGACACTCCATTTGCCAATAGGCTATCCCATTGTCAATGACGTCGAAAGGACGGCAGACACCAGCCCAAAGTAGACGACGAAGTGACTGAAGGAACTGGCGCAAGGCTCTGGCTGAAAGTTAAAAGGGGAAGCACCTCGTTAAACTGCTCGCGCCTCCCGCATTGTGGCAGCAGACCAGCTGTAATTATATACATATACATTCAAAAAGAAAACAAAATGTAAGGGTGTCTTTATTTTCTATTAAAACAAATTCACATTATTAGTTTTACGGTCAATGTTATCGTTTTCCTTAAAATTCCAGGTGTTCAGTATCAAATGATACAATTCTACTAATTTAATAGCCTACCAAAAATAATAGAAAGAGAACAGTAACTGAGATTGATTGTAAAGAGAAACGGGCGTTACGATAGACGCGTGCCACAGTCTGTTTTCTTCCTATTTATAAGTGATTTTCTACGGATTTTTTTTCTACGGAAAACGGATTTTTTCCCGTAGCCATTGAACACACGTCATAGAAAATTATACACTAGGAAATGCGTCTTTCCTAGATGGTTTTACAACTTGAACAAAGTAAGTAACTAGTAAAATGTTGCATGAAATAATTTGAGTACTCTAATAATGCCCGAATAAAATCACATTAGGTATATTTGAAACGTCGCTCTTATTGTAGAATCTTAAGGAAGATGCGGGCACTATGTATCCATTGTTGCCACTGGTCATTTTGTGACAATAATGATCCATACCAACTGTAGGTTTGTTGGCTCGATGTTGACGAAACGCACGCACAACAAACACCTTTCAATACTACAGGACGGTCCTTTATAGGTGAAAAAGTGAAAATTTTAAATAGAAGGTTTCCTCGCCAGCCTACCTGTCTCAGGTCACAAACTACCTTTTGTCCTAATCGAAGTTATGCGAATCCATATATATATATATACATGGCCTCGGATAATTTTGTTATATAATCTTAGTTAGGTGAACACCGCTATCTAGAGTGCATTGCTTAACATTATGTTTAAATGATAATGTTACCTGGTTATCTATATCTTTTTCTTCATATCAATAAGGCAAAACCTATCGTTTCTTTGAGTATTTTTCCGAATGAACATGGTACAAGTGCTATAAAGTGCCATCGGCGGCTCTTTCCTTCAGCACGTAAATTATGTATAAATAGTCTCGTGCTGTAGATATTTGAATTCAGCAAAGCGAAAACAGAAAATTGCAGTATTTCTAGGTAATACGGGGTATTCATTTAACGCGTAGCCAAGAGACACTGACGTTCATCGAACATTTGTAGCTGTAATTGTATATCTCTATCTTCATTCATATTTGAGTAAAGGTAAAAAATTTTAGGACATTTACTTAAAGTCCTGCTACTGGTTTGTAGCGTTAGACCTTTTACAGGTCTGTGTAGTTCTTGATGAAACGATACGCTAATCTACCAGAATTTGTGTAATAGTTTGTGTAGGCGTAAGACAAACAACCGTTCGTCTAGAAAGGCACTCTACTGTTAATCTTTGATAGTGAATCGGCATGCCCTGATGGATTTTTGTTGGATCCGCAATTTGAGCGCAAGCTCTAACTTTGGAAGTAGCTGGCAATAGTGGGATCGACTTAGTATTTCTCCTCAAGTAAAATTAATTGTATTTCTACGGAAGGCCATTAAATCTAAGAGTTTCTGAAGCGATTGTTTTATTTAGTATTTTTATGTGTTTACGTACAGCTGCTACACACGTATAACCAAGCAACAGGTTTGAGTGGGGTATGTTAGGTTAAAGGCTTTCTGTACTTACTGCTTCTATACTCACATAGCGATCGTTAGACATAACTGATACTGTGATCGTTATCTATAAACTATTGTTCGCTTTTGTCCCACTCGTCCAACGAAAAATCTAACGATCTCCGCTGATATCTTCATAATTAAGCGGGCACTCGTTCAGTATCCTGACAAAGATTCCCGCGGTCGGCTACATCTCTGTTACGGTCAGAATCAAAACCGATAGGCAGTCCCTACTTATTGAAACCAGCGGCCCAGTTCGGTCATATGCGAGAGCCGAGGGACGACGCGTCGGCCGTTTACTAATGTAGATAGAGTCTGTGTTTCAAAAGGAAATCATGCTCCATTTCTCTAACGCGCTCGACGCTACAGCTGCTGCAAGCACCGGGCAGCAGAGCAAGCATTGATGCGCTGGGCGTGTTCGCCCATTTTCCTCCGGTTTTACTTTCTTTCGCCTTTTCGTATCGATAATGTCAATGTCCTGACTAGAATGGAATGAGCGTACATATACCCCCGATCGGATCGTCCTACCCGTTAGCTACCTAGCTAGCTTCCTACTAGTGGGATTGGCGTATTTCTAGGGCGCTGAACTGTTATTCGATGTGTCTGAACAAGTCGCTTACTGCCAGTGAGGGAGCTCGCAGCCACAGCAACGGTAGCACAGGGATGTCATTTTTCACGCGTTCTCTATCCTCCGTCGCCTCTCGTACTTTGGTGCTGCACTTTACTGGCAAGCCAGAGAGGCAAAAACCACCTTGATCACCAGTGCCCTCCCCCCCCCCCCCCCCCCCAACCTGAAGTACAACTTTTCTGAAAAGCAAAGACTGGCGGAGGCGGTCAGGCCCAAGGAGACTTACAACGTAGCACAGGACACGTGAACCAGCACGCTGAAATGATATTCTCTCTGTTTCTCGTTTTCCTATAAATGTCTTTACCGTTCAAGGAAGCAAGTGGTCGATGGCGAAATATCGAAAGTGGGGTGACTAGACAAGCTCATGCAAGGTGCACGCCCTCGTCGGCTTCGCTTTTTTTTTTTTTCGAGTTGTTTTTGTATGAACGACAATGGGTTCCTAAGGCCGGTCGGTCGAGCCGACAAGCAGCCTGACTGGTCGCTTTTCGCTGAAGGCTGAAGACGTTCCCCTGAGTTGAATTGAGTCTTTCTGATAGTTTTCCTATGGCGTTATGATACCTTGAAACTGATTCAATAAGTGGAGAGATGCGTGCTTAGTCACTTGTGCTTGGTGACTGAGCAAGTAACGCAGGCAGCCGAGACGAATATGACTTCCTTCGAGGGGAATAATTTGCGCCGCTGATGTAACCCTTCAAAAAGGCCCAACAATCAATTTGGACTCGTGCTTAATAAGGTTGAAATCATTCCTGGCTGACTAAACCCATAACAGATATATGATTTGTTAATAGTCTAAAAGCGACTAGCGCAGTTATTTGGATGCTAACGCTTGCATTCATAGAAACAGATTTTCAATCCTTCCCATTAATTTTTCGAAATTCTAGGGCTAATGTTTTTATTATGGTTTTAGTTTCATTCGTCAAGATGGGCAAAAAGGTTTCGTCTTATAAGTAATGAACCAAAAAATTAGATAACTTGAGGTAAATTGGTGTCCCTAAAGAATTGTTTGTTTTTGAAATGCGCACATCTATTCTTCTATACTTTTCTATACCATCACTTAATGTAGAACCGAAATTTTGAAATTATCACAAAACTGTAATCAGCTCGACATATCTTATGCTTTCAATATGTACTTGAGAATACGGTGGTGCGTATTAGAACAAGAATGAGCGAATAGCTAAGAAAGACGGTACATCCAGGCTCTGTTGTTTACACCAAGACTGTCTAAACTTTAGATGAACAACGTGGTTTGCGAAAGCGTCTTCCCTGCCATTTCTGTTCCTCGTTAACTGTCTACTACTTTCTGTCTTTGCTATAACTAGGACACCTATCCATTAGAGGAGCAATTGCACGGCTTGTCGGAACTTGTACCAACCAGTAGGCTGCTATCGGGCCTTCGACCTGTACTGCCGAGAGTTGAAGGTATTGTTGTTTTAGTGGTCCATCTGTGACCTTACAGAGGCAAAGTGCTTCACTTGCTGCGCCTACAACTTGGCCATTATGGAAATTAGCAGACTTATTACAACGATTGTTCTAATTTCTATTAGTATGCGGGGAAGCCTATAGACTAACCTTAACTCAACCCGTCAAGGTAAGCTGTTATGTTGGGCGTTACGAACACGCTTGCGTTTAGACCTCTAGCAGTCACAGGAGATGAATATCTTTTAAAGTATTTAAAGTTAGTCAGGATGTTCATGACGTTTAGAAGAGAATGGCAGCAGATAGCACACAAAGCGTAAGGATTCGTTTACACATTATTACCTAAATATGCATAGATACCGCGATTGTAAGGCCACTGCAGCTAATAAATTGGAAGCATAATACTCATTTTACATTCATTCAAGATATTTGCAGCTTGCACGTTTATATGCTAGCTTTATAAGAAAATATAGCTTCTGTAAATAAAGAGTTCCCATATAAAAACCGTTTTTTTTTTTTCAGTTGTATTTCGCTTCTGGTCTTCAAGCTTCTCTCCGAGAGCCGACGTCCAGCTACAATTATCTCAGCGTTCAAGCAAGTTTATTGCGGTAGAAGCGATAAGTTGTAGTTCGTTGCATAAAACCCCGCCCTAGGTTACCTAAAGTGCTACTCCATGCACTAATACGACGTTAGAACATTACGGGCGTTTTTATTATAGGAATTTTAAATATTATAGGAATACAGCTGCGCCGAACAGATTCTGTTTACATCTACATACAGAACAGAAGGAGTCAGCAGTCGCGATTCCCGACACGCACCGCCCTCGTTTCCTCTTGAAGTCTTTGTCTCTAGACTCTGCTCCGCGTTCAAAATGACCGTCCGCACAGCGTTTAGCGCAAGACCAGATCTCATCTGGACCAAACGCCACTTGAGGTTCGGCTAACAGACCGTAGTAACACTGTGTGCTAACGCCACAATGGAGTCGTGGGTGCAGCAGCTCATAGCGATGCAGCAGTGTTCGCCGACGATAGGGCCCTGCTCGCTGGCCGTGACGGAGCTCGCTGTTCTCAAGGGGCCATGGGGTGCTGCTCGTTTCAGCCTCACCCTTGGGGGAGCTCCTGCACCGAACATTAAGGGGTGTGCAAGACCAGTACAGCTGGTGTGCTGTACTGGCGCACAAGCAGGCGCAGTGTCAGTCGTATAGGAAAGCCAAAAGGCACGATCATGCTTGGAGGCTAACTTTGCTCCAGCAGCATTTACGCCCCAGTCTTCTCTAACAGACAGCAAACTGAAAGCGACGGCAAAAAATCGGACAGTTCTAAACAACCGAACATGTGTCACCTGGCCTAAAAAAAGTTGGATAGAAAGAAAAACATAATGAAAAACGTATTTATTTACCCGTCTAAGCTCCGAGCCGTAGTCTCTTATGGTACTTCGGAATATTTGACCTATTAAAACAAAAGAAGGGTACAAAGTAGGGTGTTCATTATGAATTTTCACAGTTACATATGGTTTTTGTGTACTTTCTTTATAATTGCACGGAGTTGAAACGAAAAAGCTTTATGTGACAGCCATCAAATGCCCAAATTTACTCACCAAGCACCGGATAAGAGTCTTCTAAAGCACATTCGATAAGGTACGTTTGTTGTGGTATGGATTCCATTGAAAAAAACACAAAATGGTACGACAGCTCTGAAGGTTTTCCCTGAAAGGCGATTTTGGCATAGTTAAAAATTAGTCAACCAATTATAATCTATTTGTTAGACTTCAATGTTTCTGATCGTTCCCGAAGTTTCTTATTAAATCCGGAGCTATAAACATACCTTACTAACTGTGCTTACGAAATATTTCTTGACAAATATCTTGTAGCGTGCTATTCAAATTCTTTGCTTTTTTACAAGTTAATCGCAAACTGTCTTAATAATGATGTTTTTCTTTGCGCACATTTGTGCGATAATAACTCTGCTCTAGGAAGTCGGCTGGTAGGCGCACTGGCTCCCACGTCTGTTTGTAACTCTATCTGATCAGGCGCATTAGCTAACGTCCATTGATGGACCAACCAATTGCAATAGAGCCGTCCTACTATCTCAGTAGGCCTCGATACGGTTTAGGTACTACATCTCTTCCTCGATCTACTCTCACTTCTCCTTTATCGCATGGACTGATTCGCCCGGAGACGGTCATCCATCGACCCTCGTTGCTTGGTCTTCCTTTGGGTTGCGTCTAAGACCGAAGACCGTAGCTACGATCCGGCTACGGGCGGTGCCGCTCTAGCCAATAGTCATCGGTACAACGTGGCCAAGCGTAATAGATGCAGCTGCTAAGAAGCAGTAGCAGCAACACTCAGCAACAAACGACCGGCCAGGCCACCGAACCGGCATCATCAAGCTGGCACTGCCAAATCAAAAGGGGCCATCTCGTCCAAACTGTATGGACGAGGGGAGAGGGGATGTGGCTCTGGGGGGTGAGAGGTTGGCTAATAAGAGCCACGAGCCACGGTAACAGCAGAAGCAATAGTAGTGAGAGGAGCAGCGGTAACACTGCCATCATTGGGGCATATCTTAATGCAGCTGAAGGCTCGAGACCCTAGGGAGTCAGTGCACAGTGCAAGAGCGGCTTGGAACTAGACCGCGTACGCCAACACACGCATAGTAGCTAACATTTGCACTGTTGTCTATAGATGTTCCTATATATTTCTTTGGAAAGATGTGCGCAAGATGTTAAGGGCATGAGGTCATAGTGTCTGTATCGATCTGGATGCCGTTTCAAGCCCAATGCAACGAGCCCCATTTCGATCACATTTTTCACTCTCACTCTGTGATCTCTGACCTCATCTCAGTATTCCTCGACGCGGCCGCTCCACAGAAAGAGGAGCAGCGGCAATCAAGAGATCGTGGGTGAACGCTGGAAGGTATTACGCAAATACGTTCAGGGCTCACTCTAAGACTGTTTGCACTGCTACACAAGGTATACGAATTCGCTTACGAGGATAAAGCGAATATATAATTTTTATTTATCCTGGGTATTATCTGGGTAATAAACTCGATATGCTTTATTTACAATCATACAAGTGCTTCCAAGTAAAATTTAATTTGTATGTGTGACTTCTATATATATATATATATATATCTACACTTGACATTTCAATAAGACTTTTCTTTGAAATTGGGAGCATTATTTCGAAAAGAAGCAAACATAGGTAAGGACAACGTTCGCTTCCAAAGAATTTATAGTAGGTGATCTGGCGTGTCGAAAGACGTGAATAGTTTTCTAATGAACATAATGTAAAATAGTAATACTTTGATCTGTCTTAGATGTACCCTTCCTTATTATTTGTATATTATTACTAACGTCCTGGTAGGTTATTAATAGGCAAATAGTTATGATCTGCTTTGCTATAAAATATACTATGCCACCTGCGAACCTTTTTGAGACATGGAAGTGATCGAAGTCACACGGATATGAATCTGAAGGACATAGAGTCTAGAACTGCCACCCGGTTTCACTGCCGTGATTGGGGCGTAATGATGCGGTTCTGCTCTGTCGCCGAGTAACCAGACCGTGTGTACTTGGGTCGAATAGAGTCAAAATTTGTTTGCCAAATAAATTTCAACCCTCAACTCTCAAAATTTCAATAAACAAAGCACTATATAACTTGCAGGAACCTAGTTATTCTATCTTCTGACCCCCTTTGCATAATCTGACAAAAACCTCGGCGAAATTTGCACACAGAGTGCTCTAAAAGGCTTTTACAATACAAACGTAGATCTTTTTCTCAAAAAGAACGTAACTTTGTTCACTTTAACATATACTTTTACAGCAGAAATCGCAAAAACCCACCCCAAAAACGCAACTTAGATCCACTGATAGCACAAATAATCTTAGTTAACTCTCTTACTTACTTTTTGGGCTATTATTAATTTATGAATAAGTCATGTCCATATAAATCGCAGTGGACATAGGCCCTTTGCTCTCGGAAACTCAGTGAACAATGAAGGGTCGTTAGGTCAGTGGCATAAACCCAACTAATGTAGTTATGTCCCGAAGCAGGTCCTGTTAAACTAAGAAACTTCTGTTATTTTTGGCAACATGCAGTTAACATGCATGTATGTTCGTTTCTCGTATGTCGTTACTAGCTGCATTTGTAATGGTGTTAATCAGCGCTCATTTTCGCAGCTCAACCCCTTAATCGTTTAGTTGGTCTCAGCTTTTTTAGGGGGCAATTATAGGGTTAAAATTACTGCTATGTACATTAACGGCCCGAAAATCAAATCAACATCATCTAAATAATAATATATTTGACAACCGGTATATATATATATATACTATTTTACATTTTAGTATAAAATATGAGAATGATATTACTTGGATATCTTCTTTTTCTTCTATACCATGACACATGTCGTTTATGGGATCTGGCAGGGCGTTTACCGTTGTTTACATTACGACACCCAGAACCATTATTCATAGAGCTTTCGTACTAAGTTCTATTCGTCGTTCAGCACCTGGATGACTGCTGAGTATTACCGTGGATATCCACTCGCGTCTAAAATTCTAACGGGATCAGGAGCAAATGATGCTGTTGCTGCAAGATATGGGCCAGTAAGAAGACGAACGTTCTGTTCGAGTGGTCAGCAAAGAAATGTCCCCCGTCCGAAGTATCTCTTCAACGCTGTATGATTGTAGGACATATTTCTTCATAAGCGACGGCTTGCTTTCTTTTTCCTTGCGTCTGTTTTTGGAAGTAGGAGTATCCACCTGTTGCCCGTCGCCTACCGAAGCCAGCCGTCCAACCAACCTGGGAAAAGCGACTGTGAGTTCCGAGCTAATGTTCGATAGCCTTGAACCCAACAGGCCGGACCGACTGCCCATTAGTCATAGCAGAGAAGGCTCACTCAGGGGGGCGCGGAGGCAAAAGCAGCTTGCAGTATCCTCCGCAGAGGTAATCTTTATAAGTCTATCTTCTCCTTTTTATTCTTCCTTGACTTCATTGGAGTTTGCTGCTCAGCTAACTGGGGTGCCCTCGAATAAATGACGGCCCAGCTTACGTGCACCCCATAAAAAATCAACTCGAAACCCCGATAGGCCAAAGTGTATAGAAAGGTCGGTATGTAGATAAAGCAGTTCCCTCCGAGAGTTGTTCTGGAGCATGATGGGGCCAAATAGGTGAGTTTCGGATAAATCAAAAAGCGAAAACGTACTTAAATCAATGCTCATTGCTGCACTCTGTTACACTAACAAGACGAAAGCAGCGCCGCAGAATACTGCATATATATACATATATATGTGAACGTTGAGGATTCTTTAATAATACATAAGATCGAATTAAATACAAGGGGCTTAATGCCCTTCGGAAACTCTAAACGGGCAGTGGCCCAGCAAAACCTTTAGTTGTTCTTTGCGAAATTTACATAATGATATAGTAATTACTTTATGTTGTGATTGATGAAGACATAACAGTAGTTTTTTTTTTGCCTTACTCTGAAACTTCGAACAAACGTGTACGTTTAACGGGTGCTCGCACGGAACTATGAAAAAAGTTAAGTAATCTAGCCACTTTTTATGTCCTCATAAGCACTTTACAACATTTTGAGAATTATTAGCCTAAAAAGAACAGTCATTATTATAACCTATATACAGAATAAAGCTAGATCCGCTCTAGGACACGTTCGGTGACGTACCTGTCAAGAGCAGAAAGTTTTGCTGCGTTTAGTATACATGAGAAACGCATAGAACTTCTGTCCTAAACATTAGTTGTCCTTAACATTTGACCTGCATATTGACGTGGGTTGGGGGTAGGGTGTAAACTGTATGTGATAATTACTAGTGCGTGATCTGTCGAAAACGTACACATCGCACGCTAGCTGATGTAATTATTCGACTGTTTTCTATCTAAATCAAAGGAAGTTCAGATCTACTAAGTCTGGGTTTATAAATGCTATAATAAGTTAATTATTTACAAACGTTTCATTACTACGTTGCATGCCCTGAGTTAAGTTGGCGCCGCTGCTGTTAATTTTTTCATTGCTCTCCTACTTCGGCTCTGTTGACGTTGCTGTATCTTTTTTGCTGTATCGTTTTTATGAGGCAAACGTCATTCCATCATTTTGATTCGATTACTCAGATTACGTATCCCACTACTGGGTCCTAGTCATTCGGTTACCTATGTCTCAGCCCTTTTGTGCTCCTATTGTATTTAAGCCTTCACTATGCTACCATTGCCTTGTTACACTTTTGTGCCTAATGTGCTTTCTCGAAGTAAAACACGCCCGTCTTAGGGCACCTAGGTAAACACTGTAAAAACGGTAGGTAATACGTTTCATAGGAAACGCACAGAATATTCGATAGATTCTTCTCAATAAAAAAGTACAAGTTTTTGCCTATTGTATAGATGCTGTGCAACTTCTACATTAATCCTATATCCACATGTTTTGCAAATTCTCGTAGAAAAGTGCCTGAAAAGTCATTTTTACCCCAATCTCGTTTTCTCCGTGATGTTTTCTTGTCAGGCCAAGCCCACACGAAAAAATTGTAAACATCTTTGAAGCCGTTCTTGAAATGGGCCGATTATAGGTAGAAATATATATAATTATTTTTACTTTCACCGTAGATCTACTATACTATATGCATATTAGCAAATATACCATGTACAAATCTGCTTTATTTCGTTAAAACAGTTCATTGAGCCCAAGTTAATTGGCAAGGCACCTGTGAACGGGTGATCAGCCGGCAGCATCATTCTTCAAGAATAAATTCACATCCGCCCGTCTTCTATAGCTGAAATATAACAAAATCAGCACCGTACGAACACGCCTGTGATGTGCCACGTTATCTATTACGTGAAAAAAATCACGTACACAGGTATTACTGTATATGGCATTAACTTTTCCTTGGCTATGCCAATACAGTTTACTTAACAGTAAGCGGTCTATCTGTTGTCAGTTTTTCGAGCAGAGAGGTTGATTCTGTAGTAGTAGACAGAATGAAGGTACACGGCTTTCCAGCGTGTCACCATGCTGGCCATTGGCTGGTATCGGGAGCGTTCCCATTTTTTGCTTTCATGAAGAAAGGGGTAGGCGTAAGTGATCTTAGACGGGGAAAAGGGAAAATATTTGGATAGAGCATAAAAGAGAAATGCGCCGTCCGCACGCTGAAAACGCAAAATATTCAGCCACGTTCAATGCGTTGCCGTTTTGGCTCGAATTCGCTATTTGAAGCTATCTATAGTCCACAGAAAAGAGAACACCATGGAATAGATGAAGGAAAAGCATGTTCTGAAGGGGCAAACCATGTGAAGAAAAAGTAAACCATGGGTATCTCGGCGTACTATTCCATGTGCTGGAGGCGGCTGTGTAGAGTGTCGCGGTGATAGCCTCCCATGAGAATTCATTGTTTTTTGCCCTTAGCTAGCAAAAGTGGAAGAAGGGTTCCTCCTGCTCATGACAGAGCAGACCCTCACCCGCTTTTCCTGGCTGCTCTCTCGCTGCTTCCATCTGCGTCGTTGCTTTCGCTGCTTCGCACCCCTTTTGATTGCAAGCACAAGTGATGGCTATGATGCCAGTGAACGGTATGACAGCGGCGATTCTGCTTTTCTGCAACGACGATCTACTATTGTCTCATACGCAATGTCCCATCTACTCAATCTCCGATACAATCGCGATACATACATACTCACATAAACAAACATATACAATCCGACGTGAGTGGCTGAAAGCGTCCACGGGTGAACTAGAACAGGATAAAATGGAGAAGAAAGAAGGATCTGCGGCTATCAAGCATCAGTCATCGGTGGGAGCAGCACAGCAATGCAGTAAGGCTCTATTTTGTTCTATGCATGTGGGCGTATGTTCAGTGGCTGTTTCTCCGCATGGCAGTGCATTATATCGGTGTCGGCCATTCTGATCGTCAGTCGCACCATCCAAGGGAAAAGCGGGAAATCAAAGGACAGGGTACGCGTCCCACTCTGAGTGGTTGAAAGTCATACCCTCCTAAAAACAGTTCACTGAAAGGGCCGCGTATGCACAGAGATACATTGACATCAGCGACTGGCGTACACGGACATAGAGCTGATCAGTGCTCTTCAGCAGCCTGTGTACGGCCACCACACAGAGCACATAGCGTTGTCCGGCCTGCTGTGATCGGAAGGACAAAGAAGCCGCGATGCTGGAGAAGATAACGCCTCACTCAGATAATAACCCTCAGATAATAACAAAGGCAGAGTGGGGAGTGCAGGACCGTGTGCCAGCTCTCGGTCTGCTCTTCTCCCGGCTTTCCTCCTTCGTTGTCGATTTCCGGATGAATGGCAAGAGAGGCTTACAAGGTATAATAGGTGGTGGGCGTGAAAGATAGTGGATCAGGCAGACGCCATGGCCAACGTTCACTGATAGCAAATGTGCGGCAGGATTAAAGCCGCAAAGCGACCTGTTCGTCTTCGAGCGCTGGCTCACACCTATACTGTGGCTGTAATTAAAACTGGTCATTATTTAGGCTACGGTAAAGGGCGGAAGGTGCCAAGGAGTAGGACAGCCAGGGGGAGAAGAAAAACAAACAAATCTAAAGGTGCTACACGAAACAGAGACCTTAGAAAACAGATCAACGATGGGAGATAGTTAGAAAGTGAAATGTACGTATTCGGGGCGGGAGTATAAGATTCCTTCTTACACCCTTCGTCTTGGCTGCTACTCTTTTGTTTTACAGTGTTTCTTTCCACAGTATTGTCCCTCAACTTCCTGCTTAGCCGTTCAAAAGGCCGAATAATCAGGCCGTGTATCAAACCCAAGTGCTGAGGGGAAAGTTTCTTCTGGATCCTCTTGATACTAGTACCGCCTTTTCTTAATAAGTATCCGTATCAGATGGGCAAAAACGTGAGGACTAGGATATCAGTAGAAGAAGTCGATCACGTTGAGGTACAGACGAAAGGTTGAATTGCCAAGCGAAACGACACATCGCCGAGGTGTTTTTTCTTGTCGTAAAGAACGCAAATACAAATCCAAGACTGAACGTTTGCCTCAGTATGAGAATGGCAATGCGAGGCGTAGCAATATGTATCCCTAGCATTAATGTGAGTAGTAAGCAATTCGCTAAAGCAAGTATCATTATAGACCTGTTAGAGAACGAATTATAACAAAGGAAAAGCTATTTTAAAAGCACCTTACCCAAGCAATCCGTCTCAAAGCCCGCTTACTCTTATAAGGCCCGATTTCAACGATTTCCCACACATGGTTGATAACATACATTCGAAAAGACGCGCGATAGTCTTTATGAATCTAGCGAACACGTATCGAATGATATAAACGAACGAAGACACTATTATGTGCGCAATTGGCAATATCATAGGAAAAATCAGCTGTACCAGTAACCAATCGAATCTGACTAGCATAAATTTATACGAAAAATCGAGGTATTATCCATCCTAACTGGACCTTAACTCAAGCAGGTGTTTCCACACCGTAACCGCGCGTCACCTAGTAGCCTGTCGCAGTATGACATAGAACCTTCATTAGCTGTCCACGCTAACTTCCTGTTCTATTCAGCATCTTCTAGTTTGAACTGTCCGTTGTTCATTCCAGGTGAACCAGAGTATGGGAAGATAAACAATCACCTTGTGTCATGAACGAAAATGAGTGCTTACTCGCTTCCGTTCATTAAGCAGGGTACCTCGTCTTGAAACGTAATTAAAAATCCCATTCCTACAATTCCACTATACTATTTCCTAAATAATTATCCTCATTATGTAGAGAGCCAGACCCGCTTATCATAATCAGTCTTGGACCTCAGTCGTTTTAAACTTCATACAAATATTGCATCTACGGATCCGCGCGTACACATTGACGGCACACTATACTAGGAATGGCGGAGATCTGCTTGTTAAATGCGACTCGTCATTTAATACTTCGCCGCCGACTTATAGCAGAGGAGAAAAGCTCTAGCCCTTTCCTTCCTGTCTAGCTACCTTTCTATCAATCTAGGAAGCCTCCACATTCGAAGCTACCTGTTAATGATTATGCTTGGCCTGCTGGTGCTAATCAATGGAACCTCTTCATTGGACCAAGTAAGTCAGTAACGCCGAAACGGGTAACGACCGCTGCTTTCTAGGCCGGTCGTCAATCAGCTCTGGACCGTCGAGTAAAGGCGACCTAGGTTCCCAGATTAGAAGAGGCTTGATTTCTCTCGTTCAAAACCTCTATTCACCGCTAATCGATTCATTTAGTTTGACTTTGTTAACGACACAAGTCAGCAATGTCACTTCATTATATGAGGTAGCCATTTGCAGACAAACAAGATTGAGCTGGAGCGAAGTAAGGGCGGTAGAGAGAAATCGGTAGCGGGGGGATTCTGCAGCAGCTAGCGTGAGGAGATCACTTCATTTATTTCCATCCACACACATCTATTCCACTGTTCCTCATACTACAGCAACTCTTTCTCTTCCCCTTTCCCTTACGAACCTCTCCTCATACGGTTCATATATTTAGTATGATGATTATTCTTGACAGATATCAGCAGCTAGCCAGTGTATATGATCTGTTTGCCATTCAAAAACAAGCGAGCTTTTGAGGGTTGATGCGTTGGTAGAGATCCTGAGCGGCGCCGACGGCAACGACAACAATAGCGTCGGTGGCGAAAGCATTACCACGGTAAGCACATTAGCGCGTATCGGCCGCTAATGGTTTGCATATAGTAAATGGCTATATAGGTAGATGGAGCAGGTAGATAAATAGATGGAGGTCTGCCGGTGAGTTAACTAGATGTTTCACTCGCACGGCCAGGGATCTAGACACTGACTCTTTTGCATGCTCTGCCCTCCGAAGTGCATAGACAACCGCTTCGATGTGAGTAACGAATGTCCATGTTTGTGTTGTTGCTAATGGAGCATGGTGAGCTGTTAGAATATCTGACTATGCCCTCCAAAGCCTATGACTGACGAAAACTGCAGGGGGCGGGGGGTAAAAAACGTTCCTAGAAAAAACATTTTCTTGGTCATTTGTAAATCATTTCTCAAATCTGACTTCTTTTTCATTTCGTTCAGTCATCTGCGACAGCTGAAAGGAACAAGGTAACTGGCTTAAAGTGGAGACAAAGGATATCGCCAAAACGACCGGCTTGTATGCCTCAGCACTAGAGGGTTAGTGCAGGATTCTTTTTTTCTGACAAATTGAACTTACTTACTTTTTTTCTTTAGTCTTCTTCAATTTCAAAATACATTCTTAAACAATCTAGCTCAACGCTTACATTTCTAGCTGAATCAGATAGGTCAGATAATACTTTTGTTATCGATTTGCGGTCGATTCTGATATGAGTTTTTCCCTAGCTTCGACCCCTTTTTTTCCCACTCAAAGCCCACTAGTTCAAATACGATAAAAACGTTAGTTTTTGTATTTCTACAATAAAACGCCGACGAACTGTCGTGTTCTTAATATTAGACCCATTCTCTTAAGATAAACTACACACAGATGTATGTTTTGATCTTTTTTGAGTTACGTCTAAGAGATCCTTTTACTTTACCTTAGATAGTTAGGCCGTCCGTTGTCGATGTATTAAATTTGAAATTGTAACAAATCACTGTAATGTTAATGTAAATTGGTACAGTGTAGAAGTATTCTTTTTAATGCCGTTTTGGTCAATATTTTATTTGTCTATTTTGATCATTATATCACTCGGGTGCCCTGTTCGATACCAATCTTTCTTCAGAGACTTACAACAATCAGATACATCGTTTAGGATGACCCTTTCAAAATAAAAATGGGCTGTAAGTTTTATAGTTCGCCGTCGGACACACTTTTCTCCACTACAAACTTTAGTTTTCAAAAAAATCTAGCGGTTTTCAGTTGGAGTAGAAGTTTCCATAATGCAGGCGTTCCGCAAAAAAAGTGCATGTTTGCCGAGCTTCTCAACAGCTTTAATGTTTCAAACGCTCAACAATAAATGACGCCATTTTGTTGATAGCAGACATTGTCCAACTCATGTAGTTTTGGATGAAGACAGAGTTGAAACATATCTCTGCAGGAAAGACTCGAGAGTTGAGTCGCATGATATCTTCCAATCCGAAGTATATTTTTAGTCTATGATTTTAGCTCCATAAAATTGAATGTACTCCAGATGAGATGGATATTTTCGATCCAATGCTTGGTCAATAGGGTTAAGCTGACAAGTCGACCGAGAGTCCTTATAGGATGAGGTCTCCGTGCACTGTGCATGATGTAGTGCTATAGGAACGACCTATCTGTTACAACAAAATTCGAATCTCTTTTAACGTGTAAGACGTTTATTGTTTTTTTTAGCCCAAGGGACAAAGCAACAGATGCAAATCATGCCGTTTTGAACAGAGCTTAACAAACGCAGTACGTTACATGAAGTATCGCGGTACACAATACGCGTCGGAACACGTGTTCGTTACAAAAAACTTCAATAACTTCCATCCTGTGATTCAAGCGCATAGGAACACGATATACTTCACCGATTATTTTGAATAACATCTAGTTCACGCTGACGATTTGATTGTTCCGAATTTGGATGGAGTTGCTACATAAGGAATGGATTACTCCATTTACACCCGTTCGTAAAGGTTTACAGGCTGATTCGAAACCTTGCGGAATTACGTAGATTCATTAACGCACTGCATATGCATGACGTATTTTGGAAATAGGAATCATCTGACGCTTACTCCGGTTCAGCGTAAGCTATTGCCAAATTCAGCGAGTCGTTGCTAGATGACTCGCGGCGACAATTACTCTACCAATCTCAATTCGTTCGACAACTTTATCACCGATGCTACTATTTGAGTCCGTACACTAACGGACGGCAGGATTGTACACTTTGTGGGTACACACACAAACTCGACTGTGTTGTTTCTATTGGCGGAAAATGCAATCAAGACGATTGTTTAATATACTCCCCGCCATCACCACGACCGCCTGTAGGAAGGGAACCATTTCTATTGGGGTGCCCCGCCCGGCTGCTCCGCGGCGGCGTCCTACTCCCCAAAGCAATTCGATAAAGGACATCTACTAATCCCGGTTTTGCTGCCTACGAGCTGCAACACGACGAATGGGCACTAGTGGAAGGTGGGAATCGGGGCGCTCTAGCGACAGAAAGAACGAGGGGCGACACAGACAGAAAGGGGCAGGGCCAAACGGGAGCCTAAATAGAAGGGTCTAAGGCAAACTCGCGTCGATGAAATGGGGGCAGAGGCAGGACGTACATGGAACAACACACGATGACAGCAATGTGTTTAGACGGCGTGTGCCTACGTTAGCGTGTCTATACATGGCCGCTAGCTTTTGCCCCCCCGCCCCAGTCGAACACATTGGTACAATGACAATATTAGACATTGGCCCAACAAGGGCTCAGTTTAGCTGGCGAAGCCGTGCGAGGCAACGACGAGCGCCCGGGGATTGGAAGAGGTGCCTTGTACCGTATATCGTAGTGGCAACAGTAGTAACTATACTGGTTCTTTTCTGATCATGTCGCTGCAACTCCCGATTTAGGTTCGGTAGCGTATCTTAACATTTTGGCCCTCTCCTATCCAATATACCATATCGTACAAGGGGCATTGGGTTGAATCTACCTTTTCCTAGCCTTCACCTGCGTCCTCCGTCACCACCCCGTGCGGCAGCCAGCCAGCCAGCCAGCTGAGCAGCGGTAACAACAACATCGACAAACTAGGTGGGTAAAACAGCACTATAGCAATTTGCTGCAGGCCGACGACAGTGGCGAGGGCAACCCTGACGGGGGCCGATGGACAAAAAATGTGTAACACAGTTGTAGTGGCGTTAGCAGTAGGCAGATCGCTGGCCACCTCCGCGCTTACGTCGCCGTTCACTTTGATTCGGACAGTGAACAGCGACGAATAGAGCAAAGGATTTCGAGAAGCCGAATTGATGGGAGCGTTCTTGGACTTGCAAAAATAGATAAAGTGTTTATGGCGACAATTTCGGCGGAGAGCGCCAATGCTAAAGAGTGACGCATTTAATAATTATTACAAAACTAAGAGAAGCGATATACGGTAAACTTAAATAAGGAACTACAAATACAAACATCTTAAAATTACCCGATAAAGAAGCGGAACACTGACAAAGAGTGAACTTGAGAATGATCCTGTTAGACAATGGACAACAGCTGATCATTTGTTTTCTTATCACTTGTCTAAACAATGATTAGCCAACACTAACTTAAGCATCATTAAGTTATTAACACCACAAGAACCGGATTTTTATTCGCTGAAGCGTTTATTTCAACAAATAAAGTATGGACATAATAGTTACCAAATTTACGCAGATGCGTTAAACCATTTCGCAGTTAATTGCTCTGTTCACGATCTACTGCTGAAGGTAGTATTGACTCCTGATATCTTCCAGTCACAGTGACTATCTCAGCCATCTCCAACCATCCGAAAAATTGTGTCTGTTCAAGACCAACGCGGACTGCTCACTTTTTAAAGATAGCTGCCCTGTTAAAAAAAAAAAAGAGTGTAGAGACAGATACCGTCACCGGTGCTAGCTGTTGAAGATCTTCACTTGACTACATTATCTACATTTCGATTCAGTTAGCTCGGGAATAGCTAGGAACAGATAGCCGCTTGGGTCGACAGGCGAAGTATCTCGAAGACATGTAAGTGACGCAGCCGAGATAAAGCGATTAAAAGATTAACACAGCATCTGAGCAGCGGTGCCAATAACTGCCGCTTGTAGGTGGTAGAAAGTGAGGACGAGAACCAATCTAAGGGTAGGTGTCAATGGGTGCCTCATGTGAGGTTTGAGCACACCGAGCGCTTCTGGGTTTCGTGTGAAGTGATGTACGCGATGCTTCGCCTCATTTACATGCAAGACAGGACAGCTCGCGATAGAGCACCGTCCTACGATCAGGCTCACCTTGGAGATCGGCCGATGGGTGGACCTCCATCTCTCTACTGCTAAAAAATAGCAGATTTTGATTGATTCCTTAAATATGACGGAGATCGAAGCGCAGCAGAGCTCCTCGATGAACGACGATTGTCCGCTGGGGGCACAAGTGGGCGAGAGCTAGAGAAGGCAGGATAGCATGCGATGGCCAGTAGCGGGCGTGACCTGAAATAGATAGTCATCTCGAGATCCCTGCAGAAATCAAGCTTCCGGCTTTATGTTTTAGGTGCGTATTTGTATTCTTAATTTAGTTTCCTCTGTAAGACAAATACAGCATATATATATATATATATATATATATATATATATAAAAATTGATAGATCTTTGTACATCGAGCTATCTGATTACGTTGTAACAAAGAAGTACCAATGCAGATCACATCTGTAAATAGATCCCGCTCGTCCAACCAGTCACATGGAAAGCTTCTTCAAAATTTAGCACTTCACGGATGGTTAAACATTTTCACACCCTGTTTACACCCAGTATCCGAGATATTGTTTGAAAGTGCACGTTTGCCAGTTAGGCTTCGGTACCATGTTATAATAATGTGATCTTATTAATTAATATTGAAAAGGTTCCTCATGTATCAGATATTTCTCTAATAATATACAAAGTGGTAAGCTGTTACCTAATAAATTCAAGATGCTGAATGAAGTCCTAGCCTTTGAAACGTTCCTATATATCCCCACGTACTTATGTGAAGTGAGCGGGGTAGATTTTGAAGTAAAACAGTTATCTCTCTTCTCGTATAGAGGTTTCGTAACTATCAAACGTCTAGGTGGCACAAATATACTTCATTTTAATGAAACTTGCAACTAGAGGCACGAGAATTTTTAGTTCGAAATCGAACACTTCAGTAGTTAAATTCAGTCTACAAATGGATCTGTTATGGACTGAATTTTCCATACGAGTTAAATGCAGAAGAGTTCGTACATCGATGCGAGGGCACCAGTATCTTTGGTAATAAGTTTTTATTTTGCCTACTTTCGTTTAAATGAATACGTTTCGCGTTCAGATACACATTTGTTATTTTCAATATAACTTGTGACTTCTTTTCCTAAACCACTGCGGCCATCGTGCTCGACTTCAACTGGTAGGCTCGAAGTTTCGTTGGCGTTGATGTCCAACATCTTTCTATACGTTCCTATTGGAAAAACTCGACTGCGGGAAAGTTGATAGAGGGTGTAAACTGCTCCCCAAAGTACTAGTGAAGTAGAATTAGCAGTAAAGGCTCCACGAGTTCCTGGCGCCGTACAGCTTCCCGCCTGCTCCCGGCATCGGGTAGCCTTCATTCACGTTAGACATTGCTGACTGAGACGAGACAGGCGATACGGCAAGACAACAATAATAACAACAACAATGAGAAGCTGTTTGCCTGATGATCCGGGGGTCGTTACGGCAAAAAGTTTGCGGCACCGCCTTCTACAGCGTCGTGCCGTCGTAGGTGTGTTATCCACTATGAGCTGTAGACATGGGAAGAGGTCATGATTGTATGGGTCGAACTGAAGCCTGAGGTTTCGAAGTAAGGTATAAAGCTGGCTACGCCTGTAGTGGAAATATATTGGGGGCGCGATAGGAAGAATCTTCAAAGCCTACGCAACAACTACGAACGAAAGCGGTAAGCTATCTAAACGCATACAGCAAGTAGTCAGTGAACAAGAAGGAGGAAAAGGCGTCACCGATGATATTAGCGCTAGTGTTAGTAGCTTCGTTTCGCGAGATGGACGCGCCATAAAGACGTTAGCTGCATAATGTATTCTGTCGGTATGTGGCCAAACGAGGCCAAGTTGAGAGAGCCGATGGTCGCCCTGGGAGCAGTTTTCTCGCCTGACTCTTTCAGCGGACGTAGTTTCACGGCGGTTGATGTTATTGTAGGCGAGGAAAGGATTATTGTACCCGTTTCATTTACCCAAAAAATCACGCCCTTTTCGAACTGGATGACAGCATATGGCATACAAAGACCCAGTGCGCACCAATCGCAGCATCCAGCATTTTTGCGCGTTTTCGTAACGTTTCGCGATCATTGGTATGGTTATAGTTCGTTTTAGAAACCAGAAATTAGCAGGGGTTTGAAATGTTCTGCGTACTTTACGTTTCATAGTTAAATTGTTAGGCATTACACGCCTGGCTTCTAATATGAACGAAGTACGTCTACGGTCGAACTCGAGCCTAGATCACCACGTATTTTTAGGCTCAACAGGCAAATACGTTACTCACTGGGCTATCATGCAGACTCTCAAAGAAGTTTGGAGAAATTTAGCCGACAATAGTCTCAGAAGGTTCCTAACACATGCAAGGTGTAAATGTATTAGTCTGATATTAATTCTTTCCAATGAATAAAGGTGGCACTTAGCTTTTTGAAGAAGGAAGGCTTTACATCATACGGCTTTCATCACATTCGATGGGGGTATTATTTAAATTAAAGTAGTAAATTAATAAAAAACGATTCTATGAGAGTCCCGTTCGATCCTAGAGAGCACCGCAGCGTTTCGGTAACCTCAGTCAAACGTAGGCTTTGTAAGGGGTATTCGTAAAAACACGTATTGCGATACGCAGGCTATGTTTTTTAGATTTGCCTTTACATCTGTTTGTAGTAATAAGGTGTATAAGATCACCATACTGCTGCAATTATTCAGCTGCTACCAGGATCAATGTGATTCTGAGTGTCTGTACTGTTAGCTCTCATAAGATCTGTTTATGTTTTGTTACTTATGTAAATATGATCTTGAAATGTGTCATATAATGTTCTAGTGTCTTGGTCAGAGAAAATTCGTCACCGGATGAACATATGCGGAA
This sequence comes from Varroa jacobsoni, assembly GCF_002532875.2. Classification (NCBI taxonomy): domain Eukaryota; kingdom Metazoa; phylum Arthropoda; class Arachnida; order Mesostigmata; family Varroidae; genus Varroa; species Varroa jacobsoni. The sequence continues at coordinate 24,023 of NW_019214543.1, forward strand.
GTATATGGAAAAAAAAGCGCAGAAAATCGATTTCTTTTTCAGATTGGCTTGTCATGCTCTGATATTCATCATTACAGGAAAAAATCCTTTCGCCGTTCATAACACATTTGCTGCTTGCCCTCTGTAGAGGAGCGCACCGCTTAAAAGGATATCGAAAGACTGTGTCGAGCAATTTTTATCTTGGGGTGACCCTTTGGCCTCCCAAGGGAAAAGAGGTACTGGTGCATAATGGAACAGGACAACAAAATTGGCAGGATAACATTACACAAGCTGCATACCGACTACAAGCATGCCGTAAACATGAAAATGCCACCAGCTGCTACGACGGTCGTGCAGCCGACAGGTCCTAAACTCTTTGCCAACAAAGTCCGCATCGAAGCAGCACTCACGGACAAGATGGGATTACCTGCCTGCTGCTGAATATATCGACTCATTGGATAGTGTTCATTCTTAGCCATGGTGTGTCTATCATTGATGTAGTTGCTGAAGTCCAAGTGCCGTCTCAACAACGAAAGGCTGCTAGGACAAGTGCTTACCTCACTTGCTATCTTTCCATTTCGTCTCCCGTTGTTTTCGTCTACTTAGAACCTGGTCATTGGATCTAGGCAATGCGAATCGCTATATACTATCTTACTGCTTACTCATATTCAGCACTAGTCGCATATTGTCCGCTGGGCCGATCAGCAAGTCCATATTATTCGCTACATAGGTTTGTATCGTACGTAACCAAATACGTTTAATCATTTCCTTCTCCATTCGTTCGCATCTGAGTGCTGTCATTAATGAGGAAAATATAAGGCTTGCGGATAGAACGCAACGTACAGGTGTTAACCTATTTAGATTTAAAAAATATTGCCTATTTAAATCGAAAAATGAAATTATACATATACAGTGGACGTTAAAACGGTCAGATCGTTTTGTTGGAGGATAACGTTTAAGGACGTCGTAAATCGTGAGCACGTAAAAGTAAGCAAAACAAAAATCAGTACGCCGGAGGCGCCTTTTGCTCTCTGTTGTCCTAAAACTATGTTACTGGTTACATGTTCTGGCTAAAACGAAGCCACTTGCATATTGTATACGTTGGAATACGTATCGCGTTATGTACTTACTTATATGATAACCGGTTCATTTCAGAACGCCGTTCTCGCGTACATACAAAATTTATTTATATATCTGTACACATGCCGGATGCGGACCAACGACGCTGTCGATTTAGATACTGTATTTGTTATCTCTGAGCTACCACAGCGTAGTGCCTAGTCCTATAAGATGGATTCCTATAGTTTGGTGGTTACCTTTAGATGTCAAGAGAATGGAAACAGACGTGAACTCAGATCCAAATAGGTATGCCATTCCTACGATAGGTTCGTCTCGTCCTATAGGATCAAGGCGTCGTTTGATTGCCGGCATGCAGTCATTAGTGCAGTAGAAGCGGGTAAGCATAAATGATAACGCATCAAAACATATCAACACTGAATTACCGCGAAGAAAACTCATGTGTACTTTATTTTTACCAATGTTGAATTCTCAGCTAGTTTGCTATAGCGAAATCCTACCCTCTTCAACCATTGGTCATGTGCGCCACGGGTTTATATCAAGAGGCAAGAGCTTTGGAGGAAATAGTCAAAGAAAACAGAGCTTCTAATTGGAAATTGTTGGCTGAGATTGGACTTGAAACCTGGCGACGCTCCGTCACTCCTCGATCCCAAAGGGATTCCCATTCTACAGTTGAAGTTTCTCGGTTTGTGAAGGGATCAAAAGTTGCGCAGCATCTCCTTGGCCTAATGGCTGCCAGTTCCTAACCTAGAGCTACTCTCCTTACACTGACACGGGCGGAACCTTGCTAATCCCACGTGAGCTAACCCGTACGGTTCGATATCAAAAGTTTAGCCGAGAATGTACAATATCGCCACATTTTTGAGGTTTCAGGTGGATTTACAATGGACGTAAAGTTTACAATTCCACCAGGTGGAAACCTGGTGGAATTGTAAACTTTACATCCAGATCTGTTTCGCGTCCTTTCTTACTGCGGTTAGGCTGCTTTCAGACGTTGAATACTAAATAGTTTTCAGAGCCTTCAACAGAAAAAAGTCCTGTAAATAAATAGAAATTGTCGGAGTCGGAAGAACGGACCATCCACACATACGAATATGTAGAAGCATATGTTTATCTGCTTCATTCAGTGAAGTCTAGAAATCTTACTGTGGTTTGTAGGGTCACGCGAATTAAGCCCTATCAGGGAATACTTATTCCTACGCCTTTTGGATTCGAGTATAATTATAACCGTCGTAGCCAAAAATTCTACGATAAATGCAATGTAATTGATGAGATATCGTTGGTTGCAAAGACGCTGCGGGCAAGCTAGAACAAGCATAACACAGGTTAGAAAAAAAAAGTACTTGAAAATGTAAATGTTTGGCGTAGTCTATTCAGGAACTTGGAAATATCAAAACATTTCTTTGAAAGGCGAGCAATTGAGTAATATACGGTACTGCCTTTATACACTTATATGCATAGAGGCAGTAACGTATACTATTTAAGTATTGACACGGAGTATTTTCAAGATTGTTATTGTTACTGAATACCTCTTGCCAGCTTCACGTGCGTGTTCAAATATTTACCAAAACTGAGTAAAGTCTTGCATCACGCACGCTATTACATCAATAATCACATTGCCCTTTAAATGAGTTCAGTCAAACTTCCCAAGGGCATTCTTACAGCATACAGCCACGGGGTATGATATCCATTAAATTGGTAGCTCCGCTGGTTTCATGATTTGAGGCGGTAACGTTGAATTTACGATACGCCCGACGTGGACACCACGCACTGAACATAGGGCCCTAACAGCTGGTCTTGAGCATTCCCAAGTCGCTCTTGCCCGACCTCACCAGACTCTTTTACTCCATATCCAGATCCGTAACCCTGTTGCTTCTGCTGTATAGGTCCTACAGGACTAAATGGGTCTTCTCAAATGGATGACATCCTAATTTGTTCTCCTGCTTCAAGTGTGCCCGCGCCTTGGCCTTTTCTCCCTACTTTTCTCTAGCCGCTACATAGCTTGCTGGCCAACGGCAGCCAAGCGACTTCCTTTAGGACTAGTGCGTGCTTGTCTCTGAGCGACTATGCGTCCACAGGGACTTTAAGCATCCTCGTCCCGTCTAACAGACCCCCTTTACCGCTACCGACACTTCTAAATGCGGCATCTCGATTCCTCCACAGTGGTCCAACTGGCTGCTAGTTACCGGTTTTTGGCTGAAACGTATCACGAATAAGGCGAATCAGCCCGATCGAGCGACGGGACAGAATGATTGAGGGAAAGAGATAAGCAGATGGAAGTCATAAGGAGCAGGCTCGTCTGCGTGTTCCACTCACGCCGTTCAACGCTGATGGCGGTGGTGTGCGTTCGTTTCTTCTTTACTTAAAAAGCATTACACTGTAGACGCTACGTGACAGCGTGGTCGACCCATTCTTCCCCACCCTTCGACCTGCCAATGGCGAACAACCAAAGCAGGTCAGATCCGACGCTAAACCTAGGGCATTTGTTGTCTCGTTTTGTTCACAGGGAGCCTCGAAGCGCTTGTGCCGAATGCTGGCACAACACTTTCAGACAGGCTTAGCCCGTTAGGTTTGCATAGTCGCTTGGTTCTAAATTAGCGTTGTATAGCTTAAGATCTAAATTAAAGTGACCCCCGACTACAACAAACGTGTAGTACTCGAACAGCCAAAGGATTAGTTTCTTGCTTAGTTGGTAGCATATAGCAATTGAGGAAAGTGACTTGTATTCGGAGGGCATATTGCGTTGCGACGCGTGCTCCTACCACGTGCGACTGTCATCGGGACGGGCAACGTCGCAGAGTGTTACGCATACTTCCTGACGATAGCATAGGTTTTTGGCTACCGTGTCCTGCATCGGCAAACATGACGTGTAAGCGTGTTCGCTCATTCTACGGCAGTGCCTGTTATTACTTGTTAATTGCAAGCGTAACATGAACTTCGAGTGGATACATATGTAAAGAACTCTGAGACACTAAGCCGCAACAACGGTTCACGTAACGACTAATAAGTTGTACACATTAAACTGCAAAAAATCAAAGAAGCTCACCCCGCACTTAAAGCATTACACATACTCACATCTATTTACAAGAGATAGAATTGAAAACTTGAAGTTCCAAAAAAGGTTATATAATTAATAATCGAAAAAACGTTAGCGCTTACACCGAGCGTGCGGATAATTCGCTTAGCAAAAATTACTAAATAACAATTATAGAAATATAAGGCTAAAGTCAACGCGGTTGTTCATACTATCGTGCTTCCTACCGCAGGATAAGACACACTCGTCGAAGGAAATCAGATTATTTTATTTTCTTAGCATGTTTAAAGGCTCAAGCCAGTTTGCAGTTATCATATCATTTTATGAGGACATAAGTAATAATATAACACAGAAATCAGCGGTGGAGAAATGGTAAACGAACAGTTAGGTAGAAACGTTCCGTTGATAAATAACCGCATAAAGGTAAATACTGGTTTAGTTAGTCTCAGGCTTCGGAACATCAAATAAAGAACATGCATCAGGCGGTTGGCCTAAATGACCTGAATAGGCATCACTGAACTAGAAAGGCACAAGCGTTACACTCCGCCTAACCTAGCCACTCAGCGCAGATACGAAACAAACCTTAAACTTAGAGTATATGTGTAAGCACTGGAAAGTTAATAGTCGATATAAAATTGTAAATCAGCAGAAAGGTCAACGCTATCAATATCAGTCTGCAAATTATTAACCTAAAGGCGGCCAAAACGAGTTCGAGAACCTCAGTCTTTACGAATTCGAGAAACACACAAAAAAAGCGTATGAGTAACTGGAAGAAATTCAGATCATGCTACCGGGCTCAAAAATTTCGTAGCGTCGTGCGAGTAACTGAGTTCGAGTGTCTTCGAATATAATACTTGACTAAGCTCGGATATGCGAAGGGTGTGCGAGGCAAATTGGCAGTCTTTTGTCTTAAGAATAGGCTTACTTACCTAGGCATCTAACAGGTCGCTGGTGGCCAGTGGTTTTCATGCACCATCTCTTCCCATCAAATGTTCTTTTTCTCCGAAGTCAATGTCAGCTGATTGCTCAGAGAAAGGGGCAGAAAATGGCAGCTAAATAAGGAGAAATGGCCGCATTGGTGCTGGTGCTTTCAAGGGAGAGAGCATACGCAGCCCAGCAAAGCCTTTTACCCTCCCACGGGAAAAAGGAACGGAGAAAGAATATTAAGAACCGGGGGCAGCGAGACTGCAGCAGAACGATAGACAACGAAGATGACGTAGAAATGGGTAGCCTCTACTACGACTAGGCTCTGTGCCGAAACGAATAAAGGCGCAAATTAGGGACAAGTTAGGGCCGCGGCGGCCTGGGATAGCTTTTGCCATCGCTCGCAATGACGGCCTTTTCTGTCTTTGCCGGCCAACGCAACTAATACGCTCCACCCGCGCCTGATATATTCCTTACCGTATGCTCCCCGTACTCGACTTTCTCGGTTCCCGCATACAACTGAATACCAACACCATCAATGCTCAACCCCTATCTGACCGGATACGCTTGCCGTCTTATTCCTTTCCCGTGTCTTTGCACCTACCACTTACTGGCTGGCATCGAAACCGTCATTGGAACGGACCGGGTGTCGTGTAAACCCGGACCCTCCTCTCGGACTTCCATCTCTTATTCGTCAGAAGCCTCGCCATTTATGTACCGGTTCTGCGCTTGTGACGCAGCGCCACCGTTGCTCAGTTTTATTTACTTAGTTAGCTTATCATGGCTGGCCCCAGGAAGCTGCAGCGGTGGCTCTGCGGGGCAGACATGAAACATCACATCCCCCAGACAACTATCGGTAGGGAGTTCTTCCACCACGTTCCGCGATTTCCTCCACACGCCTTTCGCAGACCCTGAACCCCAACTATAGGTACACTCCCATAGAACTCCGAACATGCCGGGCAGAAGCAGTAGCAGCAGCGGTAGTGTGATAAGTGGGAAGAAATGGGAGAAATGGGGGCTCGTCGATTGAGTTGTTCTCTCTCATCAGGAGAGGAGTAAACGATTTTAGCGGTGCCGTGTGCTGCCAATCAACCTGCTACACAACCCCAGCTTGCCTGGCGCCATAGTCACCGCTGCCGCCGGCACGACGACTAGCGCCACCCTCGAAAATCACAAGGCATCCACTATCAGCCCCCGACGGGTTCCATGTGCAAAATTCGCATTACCCCCATCCCTACTAGCTTGCATGCTGCAAATTGGCTGACTACTGGCACCGAGATGTCTCGAAAATAGGAACACTCTATAACTAACCGACAGGTCTTAGGAGCTGTAGATAAATTCACTTGCGTAGCTCGTCAGGACCCTCCCGACATCACAAGCCTACTACATTGGCAGACAAAGCATAGAGGAGACCTGAGGCGGAAGAAGAACGCCAAAGGTGCATCGAACAACGTCATTATCGTACTAACGGGTCTATACAAGATGGCCATTGGCCCATTGTCTTCAAAGGTACAACGTCGATCTAATATCCACATTATGGGTCGTCGTTACAAGCAGATTAAATGCGATGCGTTGCTAGGAAGTCCGAACAAAGCCGTATAACTTGCATTTTGTCTACTACATCAAATATTGACACAGCCATTCACCGTCGCAATATAACTACTTATACAATATATGCAGCCCAGCAAAGCCTTTTATAATAAAGTAGGCAAACGGAATAACCGACAACAAATTTGTTTTATTACTGTCATGCACCGTTTCCTAGAAGCGCCCCTCAAACGATAGTTGTATTCAATGAAACCAGAACATGTGGTCCAGCTAATCGGGAATTGTGATGCCCGATCTAATCTGGCTTCGTCTTTCTTTCCTGTTCTCCTTTTCTCCTATCCTTTTCTCTCCCAGCACCCCCCTGCCTCCACCTTCTACTTCTGTATTTTACATGAACTCACAGGAGCTGTAAATATATTCTAGAAAAAATTGGGTTCTCATTCTCTGCCATATGCCCTTTATTTTTTATATCTGCGCTATCTCCTCGCTGGTGTAAGAGGCTATACGATAGTGATTCAATGGGCATACCGTCTTCCCAACGTGTGCATAAGCACGTGACAGTGCATTGGCAATAAGAACTGGGACATATTTCAGGATGCAGCCGTCAGCTGTGACGAGTTGAGGAAGTGAAGAACTGCGTCGCTAGAGAAAAATAACTAAAACGAAATTTGAAGTTGAGGCCAGGGATAACGGCCTGCACAGTCGGGGGTCAGCTAGTGAAACTTGGTAGAAGATACAAGAAGGAAAAAGGAGTGACTAGGCCGCAGAGGGAAATGTCTCCTCAAGGAGCAGTTTTACGTGTTGCCCTCTCGTGAAAAGGTCCCACTTTCTCAATTGCGACCACGCGCTGCGATCGCCATGAATCCTTAGGATTCCTTCTCTGGTCGCATTGTCTGTTTCAGGGTGTAGTGGATGTCCTCGTGGCAAAGTGCAAAGAGACCCGCGAACAAGCTTCTTCCGACATTACCAAAGCCCTTGGACAAGTGCCGGATGCCAGAGGGTGAGATTGCCGTGAATAGAAAGAAATAGAGCCAGCCAAGGCATCCAAAAAGCAAAGCATGGCTACTAGAAACGTACGAGCGCAATACTGGTGGCCAGCGGTATCGCGCCTGGTGGGCCTACAAAATGGTCTGCCTTACCACTCACTACTTCATTGAAGTTCCCTTGCGGGCTAGCTAATACGAAGACTTATTTGGGGACGATACGAGAATGACTGTCGCCTGAGAAAGAGAGAATAGACCACTCCAAAAGCTACTAAGGACTGCAATTCGCACGCGCCATTTGCCGGGCGCCGTCGTTAGCCTAAGCTGTCCACTGCAGCTCAGCCTATACTGGGCTTGACTGGCCTAGTAAATCGATGGTCACCTGCAGCTTCACATGTCCGATTGTTGTCATCTGTAGATCGTGGAGCAAATAGCGTGCATGCACTTCATTAGTGAAAGTGACAACAAACATATGTACAGCTTCTTTGTCCACGTCGATTGGCAAGAATACAGCAGTATCATAAATACTCATTTTGCCTGGTCCTTCAGAAAAAAAAACTGGGGCTTTGGGAAACCATTATTTGACTGACATTGCATGCTGTGAAAAGCTGAGAATTAGCATTTCGTTACTTCACAGTAACAAAAATACGTACTATTTAAGTATCTACTCTGTCAATTTAAGCAGCTTGCGACACATGACGGAGAATAGTTGACGGGCTCGAACGATTTGCTTTGTTTATTTCTATTATTAACCAGCCCATTATTATTACCTCTTAATCTTAGTATTGACTATTGTATGCCCTTGAAATATTTTCACTTTGTTTTAAGTAACTGTATCCAGTTTGTATGAAAATGCCACGGGATATATATACATATATATTAGCTAACAGTGAAGGCTTTAATCATTGACAGCTTGTCAATGTGTAAGTGAATAAAATTACAAATTCGGAACTTTCTGTGCAGAACCTTTATAAAATAGAACTCTTTCGGTGTGCGATGTTTCGCATATTCCTAGCCGCTGAACCGGGAAAGAGATCCCGGTTTAGTATCAGGTTAGCTGGCAATCTATAACTTAGGCCTTGGGACACTGTGAGAGATCTAGTGGGAAGTTCCTCCGTTGTCGTTGTTGTCGCCATCATTCATAGCTCATAATGTGGACCCTCCCATCGACGGCGCACCGGCGTCACCGAAAAGCGTCCCTCGGGTAACCAATGGCGTGACGAGAAGGCCCCTTAGGAGCAGGCCCCCATCGTCTGGGGGCCAATGCCATCCGGGGAGCTTTCCGTCCCCCGGGATTGGCTCCCTAAGGCTCCTCCTCTTCACAGAGACCGGAGCGGCCGCGCCATCGAAGGCCCTTATGCGTCTACCTCCGTGGGAAAGGGAAACGCTGCTTAAGTCGCTCGGTGGTCAAACGCGGTTGCATGATAGGCTGCCCTAAGTTGTTGGTAGTGGTGGTCGTAACTGTAATGGGGTCTGCTGTGGGGGGCAAAGGCGGCTGCCGGGAGGAGGGTGATGAGACGTCGAGGGGCCTATCGGCGGGAAAGGGCGGACCAGAGTACACAGCCATTCTCTACACGGTACGGTTCAGTTGAAAAAGTGACCGACTTGCCTGAACCATTGCGGTACTGCCTGCGTACTGCGTTGTGTGCATAGACAAAACCGTAATAATCGAATGCCGCAATAGCACATGCCCACTATGTCATCCAATAGCTCGCTAATGAACATAAATGTTTTCATAATAATATTGCATTTGGGAAAAATACGACGAAGCGAAAATCCAACCATTGAAGTAATCGAAGAAATTTATGTAGCGTGAAAAAAAATGGATCTTTGATCTCTAATTAGTCCCACCGCATGAAAACAATAAATAAGTAAGTATCAATGGCGTGCAATCTATATTTCCGTTTAGCAAATGTATCACTATTCGATTATTGCGACTATTGGTTTCGTAAATGCAAAGTTTTTTTTTAAAAAAAAAACATTTCCTAATCACAGCTAACGGAAAGTAACAAAGCATCCGCATTGGCATGACCCTTTGAGCCAACCTTGACCCTATACTAAACTTTTGTTCAATGCCATCGCGTGTTGTATATTATGCATATTATTATGTGACCAGGGGGTCTCAATTTTTTTGCAGCTCTCATGTCTAACCGAAGCGGTAACTCTTACCCCGTGTTTAGCCAGAAACCAAATCAAAATTAAGTCGTCGCCAGCTTTCATGAACGGCCTCAGAATGATCTAAGGACGAGGGTCTTCCTGGTTTCTCCACCTGAGAACATTTTGCTTTATGGCCAGTAGTCATGTTCTTGTCACATCCGTGCTCAGATTGACTCTAATAATAATTAAGAGCTTAAAATGTTTATTATTACGGTGAACATGTGGGTAAAACACGTATAATTTATATTTATGTTCTTACCTATTGTTTGATAATTGCCCACGCGTCGCACGGAAACTTCCCATGGGACCAAGACACCTATACGCCGCATATATAGAAAAAAGGTTTTTGCTAGAAGATTTTGTATTGCTCTCCTTCGTGTCTGACAATGCTATATATAAGTTTCGCGAGCTACTCATCGATACATTAAATTTATCGGTGAATAAATCGGTTCCTAGGCGTCCTATCTAGCAAGCAGTGCGTTTCTCATATACACGTTCAGTGCCTTTTTTTAAATTTGGGTATCTTAGGAATACCGCCTGTGTCCTCGGTGGTTCAACACACATTTTCAAAATCCTGATATATATGGGTCTTATAGTGGACCTAAAATCCAGCTAGAACGGCACTCTAGGCGGCGAACGATGTTCTGCGTATTATAGGGAAACTATTACGGCACCCCCTACGTCATAGACAATTTTTTTGGTGCTGTTTCGAACTTGAGTACGCTCATAGAATATATTATATAAAAATAAGGCACAAATTCAATCAGTTTATAGTTGCTAATTTAATTTACTCTATTTGAAAATTAGTCCACTTTAAGAAGCCTTTCAGGGCGCCCTGCGACAACAAGTCGCTATCGTCTTGGTCAAATCTGTCAGGTACTTTTGCATTGTTTAGATACAAAACATCGTTTCGGTAATATGTACATTATCTGGTGTCTATGCGAAATATAGAAATATGTATTTCAGCATAAATATACCTCGACGTGGTTCTAAAATAAATAAACATAAAAGGTATGCTAGCTGAGGAAAGTTCGGCTCCATTTCGCCGGATGCCTATCGAGGGCGAAACGGAAAATGATCTTGACAAGTTGTACACAAGTGACCCGTTCGAACGAGAACCTAAAAGCGAAACAAACGAATTTCGCCCATTCGAACTGTGTTTCCTATAAGTGCATATCAGTGCCTCGTCCCAGACAGTAAACAAATTGAGCATCGTACTCGTTAACGTCGTCTTATATGGCCGCTCAGATGATGCAAATTTCTAGCACTTTGCATGCTAGTACCGTCATCTCAATATCAGCCTTTCGTCGGTAGGCCCAATCTTCAGTCTGTTGTCCGAAAGCTCAACGTGTGATGCGCCACAACAATTTCGTGAATCATTCTTGGGTCACTGTTTTGCGTGATCCTGTCTTCCCGAACTACTGCCTTATTAACTTCTTCCTATAGGTTTGCGATTTTAGGCTAGCCACATTTTTTTTCTAAAGCTAAACGTAGCTGGGACGTTTGCTCGTTAATATTCTGCGAGTTAAGAAAACATACAATTAATTTGTACGTTTTCTTAAGCTTCCCCAGAAAGCCCACGTCCTTTACGGAGCGAGTTACGTTCTTGACTAGGAGGAGTAATCGTTAAAAAAAAAAGTCTCCCAATTGATTTGGTCCAGATCCTGTATAGTACAGCTCTGGTGGTTGTGCTTGTCACGTATTGGCTTGAAAACGTAGAATTTTACCAAACGATTCGATTAGAAAACATTTGAACGCCTAACACTGCGTTTACGTCAAGGAGGTACCTCGTGTTTATGTTGCGTTGAATAGTAACGAGCAGTACCAATCTTTAGTCGTCACAGAGGCTAAAAATATCGTTTTCTTTGGCTCGTTCGCACTTTTCCGTTCGCGTATGCCAGTCGACAAAATTCAGTCACCCGGAACGATCGCGATATTGTCAAACTCTGCTATGTTTCCTAGCTCCTCGGTTAGCGTTAGGATGCAGCCTTTGAGATGTCACTAACAACGCGGGAAGACAAAATGTAGCTATATCACCATTTACGAAAGTACGACGTTGCGAGCGAACACAGAAGCTTCCGATCACTGTATTTCGTCCAGTATCCATACAGGTACAAGAATTGCTCTATCACGCCGTAGATTAACACTATAAACAAGCCATTGTAACTAACCTCAGCTAAAGCTAATCATTTCTTCGAAAGCCATGTTTTATGTAAATGGAGCGACGGCAACAATTTCGATTTCGAGAGTGCTGCTTTCTTTGATGTTTATGAGACACTGCTTACGTCAGGCCTATCATCAATTGTAAACTATGCTGCAAGGAAGGACTCTAGGACCGACGCCGCCTAATAGTGCCTTAAATCACTATTGTTCTCCCATAATTCATTATTAATTACTTTATAGCCATAGATGATAAACATTTCAATATAAACTGTGCTATTCGTTCCGTCTACTGCCTTGATCCCGCAAATGTTCGCAGAGCGTTCTTGCCGACACGCTAGACGCGTCTTCGAGCCGTCAAGCGTTCACAGCCCGCAGTCGTACCTTCCAGCTGTGTATGCTCATGGGATGACACTCTTATAGCAACGCGTTGTCCTAGATTGCTATTTTTTTACTCGTTTGGTGCAGTGACAAACGCGTACAGTAAACGTCGGTATTAGAGTTACGTGCGTCCCCGGCCACTAGTGCGCTCAGCTTGTATGAACGATTAGATAAAACACCCTCATAGAGACCCGTCATACAACCCGTCTGATTAATGTGCTTTTTCGCGAGTCTTTAACCATTATTCGCGGAGCTCCTATCGATTTTCACTTAATTCTTCGTTTACTTTGTGACGACGGTACATTCTCTTGTGTAATCCTTTAATTTTGCACCGTCGACAATTTATTGTTATCGACAGAGTCGCCTGATACACTGCACAATTGCTATACCATTTAGTCCGCTTTGGCCCTATCATGAAGACTGGCTAACATCAACTACTGCATCTTGAGGGTAACTAGCCGCTCTCTGATCTGGCAAAAAAAGGGTTTCTATAGTTTAGACATGCTCAGCATTTCACTTCTTTCCTATTGCCGTCTATGTTTATCTGCATGGTAGCCCGGCGATCGGTTGTTGTTGCTGCGAGGCTTTCACAAGACCCGTCAATATTTTCAACTTACTTCTTTGATCGGTGGGTACACCTGAAGGTTTTGGCAATTGTACCGTATCCTTCGCGGCCAATTAACTGTTAGAACTGGATATCTCCTAAAGAGAACTCTGAAGACTTAGCTGGTTCAGTCTTAATCGACCGAACGCGAAAATATATCATTATCATTTGTTTATATTAGATTCAATCAGTATAGCAGTAAGTTAATCATAAGGCCGGAAAAATATAGCATTTAGTCGATTTCAGGAGAGGCGATGCATTGATATTTCCCTACAATTATTACGGCACTTTTCTCCATAGAGTTCCAACTAATAACAGCGTATTTAGCTAGGAAACTTAAAGCACGTGAAGCGGTCTAGGTTCGAAACTGCGCAGAAACATATTTTGTGTTAGGAGCCGACCATTCCTCAGAGTACTCGACGGCACTACACTTGCTTTACACATTTATTTAAATAATCGCAAAAACCCGATGTAATGTTTTTTTTTTAACTACTTTCTTAAATTTGCTGAATGTAGGCGTCTGCTTTCGGACATTTCTCGAACACGCTGCATACCAATATGGGTGGTGTTCTGGACAGTTAAACTTGCGGATATACGAAAAAAATATATATATTATTACGATCAATGATAAAATATTTGCTTTCTGATCTTTCGCCGGATCTTACGAATGTTATTTACATTCAATACAAATGAAGTTAGGATTTGCATTCATCCCATTAGTGATTAATCCTGACTGCCTTTCACAAGCAACTCTAGGCTACCTTTGCTTGGAAAATCATCAGCTTGAATAAACGTTTCATGCTTGTACTGATGTTAAGCTTTGTTGCAGGCGACGGGTACTTTATAGCGTAATACGAAGCGGGTCTATGCCCGATTTCGACTTTAGACCACCTCACATATTTCCAGGTTTATAGGGCAAACGCGTTTCTTTGACCATTATTTTTTACAGTTAGTTCGGATTATGTAAAAACCTTTTTTAAAAGAATATGCTGTTGCATGCATGACGTATATATTCAAGCTGTTCTCGGACAGGTAAATATTTAGTGTGGCTTATTCTGTGGGATCTTGGAAATAGTATAATATAGTAAAACGTTCGTACCAAATCCGAAATACGCAACAAAAGACCATCCGAAGTAATAATGTTACCAGATGGATCGTTGTTGGCGAAAAGATAGTCTATAGAATATCGATGATAGCCTTGAATCGACAATGAAGGTTTAAGAATGAATGGCGGCTGTAGTTTGAAACGCTGAATTGCGGAGACTCAATGATCTTTTATTTATGTATCTTATCAATAGCAGATATTTAGATAGAGTTATATTAAAAATATATAGAAAAAAATGAATGGTTTTTAAAAAGTACATTCAGTTCTTGTTTTAGACATGCGTTTACCTTTTTTGTTGCCATATTATAGGCTGAAATTGGCGTAATTACAGGTTTACGCCCGACTGCTGAAAAAATAAGTGTTTAACAAATTGTCATAATAACATCGGTCGGAAAGAAGCTTTATTGCTTTACAGCCATTACTGTGAAAATTAAGCCGCAGACACCACTGCGCTCACCACGCACCCGGGGGGTTGATCTGCCAAGTTTACCTCGTCTGACGTGTTCCCCCAGTGCGTTTAAATAAGAGAATGCCTAGAATACCATTTGATAAATATATTTGAGTATTATGAAGTGTTCATCTCAGACGAGTACTCGACGTTTCGCTACGCTCGCGAACCAGTTAGGAACCAATCTTGTAAAACATGTAACTATTAAAATCATCGTTAACTTCGAGCTCGGTGGAACCGAGGTGTCGCGAAAGTACAGCGTTGAAGACAGCGTCGAGCAGGGATATTCTTGAAATTACGTTTCTGTCATATATTTGAAGTTCTATTACACCTAAACGCAATAGGTAGAGAAACCTAAGTTGAGTGATGATGACCGAACTAAAATATAAAACCTAACACCTACCTTCATTTCAAAACTCAACGTATTACCAAATCTATTTCCAGCTTTATTTGCCAGTTGTGCGCAGCCCAAATAAGCCTAGAGGTCAACCTTGCTATAATAAGTTAATCGTTAACCACGGGGTAGGCCATTAAATCTGAAAAAAGAAAAAAACTATAATGAAGTGCAATCAACCCCACAATCATAGATATTATATTATCGTTTATCCCGTGCACGTAACGTTTAAGTCAACTTAGAGAATCTAGGTTGGCACAATTGTACTCTTCTTCATTTTGGTAGAGTAGACTAGATCTTCCTTATACCGCTAGTAAAAACCTAGTAATTGCAAGCGACGTATGATCGACAAAAAAGAGCTAAGCCTTTAACAAAAAAAGAGAGGTATTTACGATCAAGCAGCCTAAACTAACCTAACCTGCCTTTAAACTTTAATGATGTGAACCGAGCTTGCTTGGTTAATAAAGGCTGATATTATCATATTTTGAATCGAAATTTCTTTACAGCTAGTTGCCTCCAAATTATTTTTAAGTTTGTCGGCCTCTTTGCTATGCATCTGTTGGTACTGGACAAAAACGGTGGAAGCAAGGAAAAATAAGCTAACGAACGTCCACACAAGCAACACTGTAGAAATGTATAGAAGAAGTTGGCTCGCTTGAACAGTTTCCTCCGATGCTTCGTTTTTACGTGATTAAGACGGTTTTTTTTTACTTACTTCTTTTTTTTTTTTTTTTTTACTTGACTTCTTGCATTGATTTAGTAGACAATATAGCTAACGTGATACGTCATTCTCCCATTTTAGCTATAACTAAATCCAAGGGCATGTGCAGTAGATTTCAAAATATCATTTCCACTTCTATCGTGTGTTTTTGGGAACCTAACCATGACACACTTGCCAGGCCAGCCATGCGTAGTTGTATGACTGCCTGCCGCTGGTTCAATGTAAACGTAATAAGATATATTGTAAAAAAGATGATGAACTTTAGCAACGTTCTTATTCCCTATTATATAAATGACATATGTTACGATCGGGCGCGTGTGATGAAGTATAGTGTTTACATAATATTCTATGATAGTATTTTTAACAGCTGAGCACTTGTGCCAGGTGAGTCAACCCCGACTCATCTTTTTCATGGGCCGGTGCTATGCCTATTCCGTTTGTTGGATGTACGAATAGTGTAATCCTAGATTCTTGCTTTGGCCTTACCTTTGCGAGCCGACGAGATCCCGCTGCTCTCGAGTGGCTCCCCGGTGACCCGTTCAGAAACCTCCTTCAGTAGCGGTAGTAGAACTCATGGCAAACGAATTCGGGCGGCGGGGTTACTGAGGATTCCGGGGGCAAGGCTGCTGCCTTGGCCCCTGCTGTAACCCCCAAGGTAACTTGTGCTGGCTAGTGTGGAAAGAAGAAACACAACATAAGCATCAAGAAAGGCAGTGCAAGGCAGTCTACATAGGTGGGCCCACAGGGCATATAGATCGTCTTTATTTGCGTACCGTACAAGCATCCGCTAGCAAGCGGCATGCAGAGGTACATTACGTTGGTCAAGCAGAACTAGGCAGAACGCATACACCCACACGCATGAACACACACACACACGCACACACACCCACACTTAGAAGCAAAAAAGAAAGCTGAATCTACTCCTAAGAGAGATGCGCTGATCATGGCTACAACTTTCCATTAGCTGGCGCCACTGTGCAGAGAAGAAGAAGAAGAAGCAGCAACTAACAGCGACAGCAACAGCAGCGCCGCCGTGAATGGATAAATGGCTTGAGCAATCTAACGAAACAAAGGTATACTAGCAAGACATAATTAACTAATTAATATTATGATTCACTATACTATATGCGCTCGAGGGGGAGGCCAGTCATCCTTCTTTGTTTTTAGTTATAATTAGCTTGCCTTCGTTCAAAGGTCAACGTTGTTATATAATAGTACAATAACCCGTATCAAGAAATAGGTATATTTGTGTTACATATCCGTATCACAAAATGTGTGTGTTGAAAGCTCGAAACTACCAGCAATTCATATAATTCGTACGACAACTCATAAGCCTCTTAATAAATAGAAAATTAATACTACGAATCGTATCTTGTTGTAAGCCTTTTCACGCATTCATCTAGTTATCTATTGTTTGTCATTAACTCCGAATGCACCTATGACTAACTTTTTCGCCTGATGAACTCGTACGTTAGCCTCACGCCAAGTAAAGCAACTATTGTGTCATTAGCAGGCTGTACGGACTCGCAAGGACGTCCGCTGTACAATGGTCCTGGTGTGCCTTTTGGTGAAAGGATCACTGAACTTTGACAAAAATGGGGATATAGCGCTGAGGTGATTAATACAGCGCACGACTATAGTCGTGAAGTCCAACGTTCAAAAGCTGCTGTCTCCCACATTCGGTCGACATATACCGCCATTCTGTCTGTTAACAACCTGATTTAGTACCGTTGTTCATGACGTCATCAACCTAAATCACCGGTTCGCAATCTATCTAAACTAATTAAAAAGAAAGCATCAGCCTTTCTCCTTTTCTGTAAGAGACCACATACGTTGATGATCAAGGTTTAACAGCTTTCCATTGTCAAACGCATGTTATAACTCGCCAGTTGCCACCGCTGAACTTCAAATTTTGTTCTATTTTTACTTTCGGCTACAGAAATCGGTGATGCAGCTTGATAGGTCTTCATTGTCTTCTAACGAATGTAGATGAGGATGAAGAAGGGCACCCAGTAACTTCGGCGTAGTCTTCGGTTCATGCCAGCCGCTGGAAGCGAGCGTTGCCTCTCATCTTCAATGGACCAACTTGGCTTTCCGTGTAGAGGACGGCCAACCGACGGTTAGCCTTCTTTGCCCTCCAACGGCGTCTCGCCTTTGTGTCCCTGGAGAATGAACGAGCCGCTTTCAACTAAAGGAAACGGCAAGGCAAATTCGAGACGCTACGAAGGAATAAATACACTCTTCTTCTCTGCCAGTTGCCAAAGAACTGGGCTGGGAGAAAGCTAGTGTGAGCGCTGGGTTCAAGTTTGCCTCAAGTTCCAATCGAACTTGAAGCGCCAGCCAGTCTGGCCCTGTAAAACTCCATCTGGATGCCCACCCCTCAGTTTCGTGGACTACCCTCTAACGACTCGCTAACTACATCGTTGCTAATTCTCTGCGTTCTTCCCAACCTTCTATCACCGGCCACAGACTGTACATCGGTAACCCCCCACGGCGAACGGCGCAGTTTGTGCTACCCCATAACCCCGTCTACCCTTACGACTGTCACTGCTCCTACTAGAACCGCTGCACAACTACGACTCCATTGAATCCCTACAGACCGTGGCGAATAACTGTTGAAAAACAGTAATGCAATCGATTGTTGCAGAGACTTTACCTTTTACCAGACGAAATGAGTGACGACATACGAAGCGCTAAGCTAAACAGTCAAGGGCTACGTAAGGAACAGAACACTAAATTGTTATTGTGGTGGTACGATACAAACGTCGAGTGTTGCGAAAAGTTATTCAGATGCCACTGGTTTGCCACTTCGTTTTATAAAGAAAAAAAAAAAAAAAAAAAAAAGGAGGAATGAAGCGAAGCTTCAGATATTTCAATTCGAAATAAACAACAAATACTGGTTACTTCAGATGATATCAATTTCCCTATCGGCACAAGCTTTAACGGGCTTTCAAAAGAAAGTCCCTGTTCGCCGACCCAACATCTACCCATTAAGCGTTAACATTAAGCAACGGGGTTCGAGCTCTATGAGGAGCATTATCAATTGAGCTTAAATTTTGATTTCATATTATTTTGATTTCGTGTATTAGGGTTACTAAGACGAAAATGATGCACCAATAAATAATATTCCAGTTTGTTTTTTCATTGGGAGAATGAAATGTGTGCCAGAAGGAGCTCACGAGAACAATATGGTTTTACAGGAAGAGAATCACCTGATCGCTACGAGCGAAACAGTCATTTGTTAATCGCGCACCTTTAGCAACTGAAATTGGCTAAAACGTTATGTGAGTTTACATGGCTTAGGAAATGCTAAAATCAGTTGCTAGAAAATCAGTTTCGGTGCTAGAAAGTGTTTAGAAATAATAAACTTGTTTGTACAAACCTCTAATTGACAGTCCTGTTGGATACTACGAAGTGGATACGGGAGGCGCATGTTCTCTACCTCACGTTCACCCACCCTATATAGGTTCTATCGAAAAGGGTCAGGTGCCTCATGCATCTAGAGGGTTAATATCCCCGAGGCAATTTTTTTCCGAAAAAAAAAAAGTCATACATTTCTGACAAGGCAAAACGTGAATATAAAAAGAAGATAAATCCATATCAACAGTAGTATCGTAGAACACACAATCGTACCGTAAGTACTATTAGGTTAGCCATTGCAGTTACTGCTGCTGGCGAATGTCTATGGCGTATATTTGATTAATATGCTAATAGGCTACACAGTACTAGCTGGCCTTTATCCTTCAATACGTGCCTCTGACCTAGTTCTTAGCCCGTAGCTATTTAAATATGTTAATAAAATCCTTTGAGAGATACTAACGCTGAATAAATACTACGGCAGATAGATGAGATGACAACGACGAGGCACCAGCAACGCTTCTAATGCAGTCATATCAGGCCATTCTCGCATCAGGTCGTCTATCGTCGCTAGTTTATTGCTAGTCTTTCGCTCTTTTTTCTACAGCAATATCTTACCTCCCTTTGACTAAGTGATTTCAAAGTTCGGCGCCAACATCGCCTCTTCGATCATCAATCATCGAAGCGATGTCGGCAAAATTACACATATATTATTATTATTACTATCTTGATTGCTCAGCTGTCCATCTTAACCCAGAAAAACTACGTGCAACGATTATGTGACCCGTCCATAGCCCACCAAACATGTTAAGTGTTGCATACCGGGAAAGGCTTTCGTGAGTGTACACGGGTCTTTCGCACAGCCCTACAATATATTCTTCACGTGAAGTCAATTTCTAAACTGAGTTGTCATGCTATATGACAGGTTTGCATTATTCGGTAGAGTAAATGAAAAAGTCTTTCAAATTCAAGGGAAGCCAAGTAGATTCAACAGAAAACAGTTGGGAAATGAGTGCATTCTATTTTCATACTATATCGCAAGGATCGCTTTAACCTTTATCTTTCGAAGAAAAGAGATCTGCATATTAATATCATTAAACAGGCCATGTAACCGTAGACATTAACCCCCCGTCCTCCCATATATATATATAGCAGTTTTAAAAGTACCAGTTTAACGCTTGATTAAATGTGGACAAGTTGTTGGCTATCCCGCTCCTTTTTTGCACCATCGCTACAATGCCAGTGGCAGTTACTGGATGCTATTATGGGGCTCTGCATGCAGAGCCCGAGTTTGGCACCGCCTTAGCCGTCATCAGCGACGACCGTCGGTCATGATCATTTGCCAAGCCATTTGATTTGTCATATTCGTGGGCTACGCAAAGCCGACCAGCCGCTGGCCTCAGGGTTATCGCTCATAAACACTCCATACAAGCTTCCCTTCTCCTGCTCCTCCGTTCTCGTCCTTCATCACTCGAGCCCGCACCGCTTGCGGAGGTCTTTAAATGGAACAGTAGTTTGCGCAACTTATCTCTATTTGCTATCTGCCGCGTGCGTGAGCCACTACCATGCGACTGTGACAAATCGCACAATCATTGTGCCTCTCCTTGTCCTCGCCATTGTCAATATATGACGGTCATATACGGCAATGTAAATGCTGTAGGCAATGAAACTGAAATTCAGCGCATAAGCAGCCTTGTGCAGCACCGGTGACCAGTATCAGCGGTTGCGATTACCCCCAACGTGATTGTTGAAAGTAACGGCGAAATGCTTTTGAGGTTCACCTGGGAAGGGGGTGGCGATGGCCATAGGGGCAAGAGTCGACCATTTGGACAGAGCTGAATTACAACTGAACGGCCAATACATTCTGCTCCCCTCCCAGCAGCCGTGTCGAGAGCTTTATAGGAGTACAGAGAGCGAGTTACGCCCATGCGCGTGTCACTGTGAGCACGATACTCTTCACACGTTGGCTGACCTCCTCTGTGCAATCTATATATGTAACCATTGACTGTTTCCTTCTGGGAATTCTTAGTTCTTATTCTATGTGAGGTCAAATTAATGTTGCCAATTTGCCACACCGATCTTCCGAAAAGGGCATCGAGACAAGAACGAGTAAGAAAGGCGCGATGGAATCGAGCTAACACGGGAGGAAGGCGGACTCTAGCGGACATGTTTCTACATAGATATTTAATACACACATACGGTCATGTGTAAACACAGCGGAAGCTCTAGGACGGATCTAATAAATGTTGTAAAGTGCTAGATACGTGTGGATTTAAACGGCCACGATCGTGTACATACTGAAGACTAAGTCATGCACGAGCTGAATCGTCGCCTATATATTGACGTTGTAGCGTTTGTTGTGTATGTAGCTGACAAGGTACTGGTCTGTGAGCGTGTGATATTTTGAACCAAGCCCGGGTTCGCCCTGCGATAAAGATAAAACACGCAATCAACCGAGCGATTGGAAGTCCGAGTTTTATAAAAAGAATGGTTGTCTGATAGATGTAGATTTTGAGAGATCATTACAACAGTTGAGAAAGTAACACCAAGAGGAAATGGAAACTTATTTACCAAGGCAATCTTTTTTGTTACAAGACAAAAATGTACGATGAGAGCTCGTTGATCTGAGGGTGATGTATCGAAGACGATGATACAGGCAGTTTAGAAAAATACAGTAAAAGTTAGCCATTTTCAAACAGACGGCCTCTATTACGACGCACTGCCCTTAAAACAATGCAGCTATACTGCTGTGGCTCTTTCGAAAGGTAAACTATTAAACCACAATAGTCTAATTTGAAATAGGAAAATTGGAGTTACCATTCTGATTGACGTTTGTCTCAGAGGCTTTAATCTCAGCTGGTCCAAATCGAACTATAATGGGCAGACAAGCAGGATCACCCAAATAACGGCCGTAATCGCATATACTTAATTTAAGAAATTGATAGAATCTATAATAGCGTTAGGTGTCGTGTGAACATCATATATGTATCTAATGTAGTAAGATCACACGGTCGTGTGTTTGGCATATACGCAATAGTTTTACCTTAGAGAAATGCTAATATCTATATGGGTCTCCCTCTATATGCTACAGATGCGACTTACTATTAAAAACTATCTATACTCATTCAGCATTGACACTCAAGTAATGCCAGTTGATTCATCGACAGCGTACAAAACTGCCACACATTTGGGCCTAAAGGAACCGCTTTGATGCCCAAACTGTCCTTCGTTACTCCATTGGCAAAAAATAGTAGTGCAAAACATATTTTATCGAGATTTTGTATTTCGCTCATATCGTCGCTTCCCTCATCGCCATCTATAAACCACTTTCGCTATCCTAGTTCCGTAGTGTCTAAGAACTGAACGTATGGCTAATTGGTAGGTTTGGAGGTAATCAACATGTCCTGATTTCAATCAAAAGTTGTTCGCCACTATTAGCGTAACCGCAGTTTGGTAGCGGCGTTTGATATGAAACGTAAAGACAGTTCACAATAAGGCGACGTTGATGGTGTTAACACGCTGCCAGGCCTAGTAGGACTTACTTGATCATTGTGGCTTGCTCGAATCATATAGGACACACCTGAGCAGGTCAATGCAAGCAGCCAGATACAGCGTGAAAATAAGTTAGTCACGAGACGGTAAAGATGCAAACAGCCGCTAACCAGTAGCTCCACGCTGCATTATCTTCAACGGTGAGATGCGGAAACGCTCTTGTAACGTTTGTCAGAGACCAAGCACATTGCCTTCGCCGGGGCCAGTGCATCGAAGTCGGTCCGTCTGTTAGCGCTGAATAGTCATCGCAGTAAGAACTAACGGCAGCCATAGAGTGCGCTGCAGCGTAGCTTCAGTAGAGGTAAAACGAAAAGCGACTGGTCAACGACTGAATCTGCAGGCCGCTAGACACTGACTTGAAGCTCCCGACGCTGTTTCCGATCCGAATAAGAAGGAGCATAACCGAAAGCGAGAAAACGGGCTAGAACGAAAAAAGAGCTAAGTGTATGAAATATTTCCCTGGAGGCCACCAGGGAACAATACGAGGCAGGGATGCATACACAAGCGGCAAATGTTTGCCGCTACGGGGCTGTCGAGTAGTGCCTTGTTTCACTGAGTTGCTCTTCTTTTCTCTCACTCACCGTTACCACTAGTCGCCGCTTTTGCTATAACCCGCTATATTCAAAGTGCCAGAGTCCTTGTTTCCTTTCGACCCCGCCTAGATCCGACCTGCCAGGCACAACACAGGCGTGGATACTATTCCTAGCGCTGCTGGTTCTTGCCGGCTCATTCACTTGCTCGTGCGCGCGTCCTGTGGCCCCCCAATCGCGCAAGCACTCCTCACACATGCATGCACCCAAAATGCGCACAAACAAAATAGTGGCATGATTGTGGGGGCGTAGAGTGTAAAACAGAGGCGAACTAGAAGAAGCTGAACGGGCGGCCAGCCAACGGTAAGACAGCACCCAACGAGATACGGGGGTACGGAGAGTAAAGCGAGATCATCTGGGAAATTACTTCGTGCCAATCGCCAGGTCCGCGTCATTTCATCGGCTTCTCTTCATCGACTTGCAACCTACCAAAAATGGAACAGAGAAAAAGCGACCAAAAAAGAGATGGAACGAGTGAAACGTTTTGCCGCTGCTACCGCTTCCGCTGCTCGTCCTATTTGGTCCGATCGGCACAAGCGGTCGAAGGGTTTCTTTGGCTGATAACAATCGTGCTCCCACTAACTTCCTACAACTAAACGTTTGCTACTATTGCCATGCGTATTCGCTTTGATAGAACGACCATACAGGCCAAAATATCGTGCCTGCGATCGCAGTGAACAATGACAATGATTATAATGATAGTAATTTTGGCTTTTTTTTAAAAAGGGACAAACGTGTCTGTAGTCTTGAAACGGGCCAATATATTGACAACAGCAGTATTTACTTGTAGGTTTTTAAAATAGCAAAGGACGAGGTGAATCGGTTGTTGATGAGAGCGAGGATCAGCGGTTTCCCTTACGTTCCACCTGAAGGAGCGAATCTTTTTATTAAAAGCAACGTTTTCTGAAAAGGCTGTTGGTGAGTTCTCTAATTCGACCAAATGTTCGCCTTGAAACATCCTATATGCCCCGACGGTTTGATGGACAGGGTGCACAACTTAAGAGACTTCAGGTTCAGAATTCTATCGCCGGTGATTCTTTAATCTTTCAAATTATTATCTTCCATTCATTTTTGCGTCGTCTTCAATAGTACCAAACTCTTCGCTAATAATATGCTACGCCGTACAACAAGCTATGACCCTATATAAAGCGTGCGTTCATTATAAGGGGTTTTTAAGCCCTAAAAGATTGAACGCTTTCAACTCACCAATGAGACAATATCGAGAACAGCAGGCATTTCTCATAGATGACATCTCACAAAGCTGAAAGTGTTGTTGTTTGGTTCAGAATTGCTTTCAAACAGTATAATTTATCCTTTTCATCATTTTTGGGCTTATACGTTATATCCAGGCTCGCTTAACCCAGAATGGGTCTCTGCCCATGATCGACCCCAATGAGAAAATCACAATGCTCAGGAAATATAAACGTAATTACACGCACTCGAAGTATCGTCATTCGTACACGTTGAGCACGTAATGACGCGTGCGTAACAGCAGTTGAGATAGCAGATGCCCTTTTCTAGCCCATATCTGTCTGTAACGTTTGCAAATGCTCATATTCGTTACAATTCTATCTATATACAATCATATCTTAAAAGATCTAGGCTACTTTTTGCCTCACTGCTGACTCTTCAGATACCTCCTCCTGCCGTTCATTCCGGATAAATTTACTGTCAATGATATTGACGGCCTTAATGTTGAACTCTGTAAACTGTTCTTAAAGAATATTGTGCATAAATCCTTCCATTGGCTTCCATTTGTGACAGGCGCACTAGTTTAGATGTTGTGCGATATCCCAACAGCTTTATAAGTATTTGAAGATAATTAGCCACATGTTTTGTTAATATTGAATGTAAAATATGGTAAAAGTCACGCGCCTTGATGTAATTTTTGCCCTTTGTCATCATATTTTTAAAATGCTTAAATAATAATAATTTTTATTTTTATCCCTTTTATATTTCGGTGACGCAGAAGATCCGTATGTATGATCGTTCCCAACCGTGTTTAGTTATTACCGATATACTTTTTAATATATTCAACCATATGCTGAATGTTAAGTCTAGCATTTAAAGAATACATTATATCGATCAATGCATGACATCTAGTCAGATGTTGCCCGCGTAACAGACTAAATATCCGTAGTTTCTCACCGCCTGTAGCCTTAAGGCAGCAAGACGCTCATACAGCCCATTGCTTACACAGACAATCGGTACAATTATAACCGATGGAAGTCATCCATCTATCAGCTCCACAGATTTCATCTCTAGCCGGCGCCTGGCCAAATAATATAGCAACAAAACATTTCAATGGATCTATGCCTACGACAGCAATAGGGACTAGCCGGCTTTCAAGCAACACCGTCGTGCCGCTAGAGAAGCTGCCATCGATATGCTTCAGTTGTTAGACACGGCTTCGATAGGCCCAAGCCCGCGCTCTACTGTTTTGGTCGGTGGGGAGCGAGGGCGGACGGGCGCTCCGACTCGAGCCTCCTGAATATCACAGCGGCATCGACTCCAAAACAGTAATCATCACAGTGATGTATAAGCGAATTCAATGAGAACGCAACTTGTTTGCGCAAAAGTGACACTTTTTGACGAGAAGAGAACAGGGTGGTGTATCTACTAAAATGGCTGATATGTCTGGTAGTCGGTAGTAGCGTAACAAGCGACAAGCGACTAATCGTTTTAGCGTTAAGATTAGATGCAAGCTTTGCAGTCGGAGCAGAGTGGCTGTGTTTCCTAGCCCGCAAAATGGACTATTTCGTTGCAGACATCATGAAAAGTGGCTTAGAAATCCCCGTCGAAGACGAGTCACCTGAACCAATCGGATTGAGTTTCAAATGGGTACACGGCGACGTCAGTCATCTATGCGGAGCGATTGTTGAGCGCTTTGCGGACGCAACCACACTGACGTGTCCATTATGCAACTGTGTATTCCAAAACGAAGGCCGGCCTCGGGATCTGCTATTTACTCACCTTCAGGAAGTGCATTTCTCTTATGAATATGGTTGTATATTCCGTTGTTCAACATGCAAATCTCAATTTGCTACAAGTAAAAATGCTGCGACTCATCTCAATACGTTTCCAAAGCACGCCGTCAAATGCTCTCTATGTCGAGCTGTTTTAGAAAAAAGTAAACTACGAAGTCATTTTGCAGGACAACATGTCATCGATTTCTGTTCGGCCATCGAGGACGAACTTAACGCGGCCGGCCTCGACGAATTGGTGGAGCACATTAAAGCGTATGCAGCCGTACGACGAAACAATCGAACCATTACAACAACAGACATCCGGCGGTTTGAGCGAACTCCTGTTCGAAATTCGGAACGCAACAAGAGTCTCATCTGCGGACTTATCACCGAGTTCCATTGTTCTAACGACGAATGCTGCCTCATCCATCAAAAGTACAAGAAAGTGTACGAACGCTATTGTCGGGACGGCATGTTCCGATGTCCGATGTGCCTGAAAGCATACATAAATATGCCGGCCGTCGGCATTGGGCATCTCATACTCGAGCACAGCCTCCAGTTGCTTACGCATAAATACGACTGTACGAATTGCGAAGAACGGTTTGGTGACGTCTTCCACGCTTCAGAACACGTATCGACTGGTCATGTCTTATTTTGCAGTATATGCAGCTCGTATTTGCAGGATGTGCCCTCCATTCGGGAGCATCTAAATAGACATCATTCTAGCCTTATCATGGAAGTTACTGACAGACTTTTGCGTATCAATCCCGAGCGAAACTTGGTCAACGAGCTCACGTCGATCTGCTATCGGGATGGCATACTCCGCTGCATGAAGTGCGCCATCCTGCTACCCGCGGATGCGGAAGAATTCGAAGAACATGTTATCCTCTATCATCTCGGGATGCGCCCAATGCGCTGCAAATGGTGCGATCGACCATGTACTGAAGAAGAGTCGAAACGGCATGTTTTATGCTGTAAGAAGATACCCGAAAGGGAGACACCTTGCTTCACTTGTAACGTTGATAATTGCGGATCACCCTCTGATGCGATTGGAGCTCACTTCAAGCAAACTCACTGGAACCTCGTAAAACCAGTTATCCTGAGTATGCTTACTCGCGCCAGGCAACTCTACCCTGAATGGGCATATATTTTGACAGCCTACCGAGAACGGGTTGCGCCGATGCAATTAATGCTTAGTACGGTTCCTCCTACCGTAGTAGATGAGCAGTGTTGCCAACAGCATTGGACCAAGTCACAAGCTCTTCTTGAGCACATTTTGGCACAACACGTTCCCTTAGACCAACCGTGGTTCATCTTCAAAGCTTCGTCTGACCCCTTTCAACGTCTCGCTTGCTCTCTCTGTGAGAAGCCTGTCTTTGAAACGACATGGGTATGCCACGTGCTTGAATACCACCGTAATCTTCTGCAAGACGCCCTCGATAAACGCCTCTCGGAGGTTCTTTCACTCTGCGGATTCGATCTTAAGTTCACACCGATTGGCGAACTGCCAGTTATCAAAGCCGAAATAAAAGACGAGGTCGTGTTGACCCCAATGGACGACCTTGAGGTTCTCGAGGAGCTTCCATCCGAAGAGTACATTGATGTCAAGTCAAGTATGAATTTGCAAAAAGAAGATACCGAAATAAAACCATCCTTCATCAATCTTGAAAAATGCTGTGAGGTCAGCGATAGCATAATAGAGTCAAACGAGGATGACTTCCAGCAACCAACAGGAACCTTCCAGCATGCGAAAAAGCTGCCTAGCCTTAGCCGTAAGGAGAGACGTATTGTATTGGCCTACGACGACGTTAAACTAACAAGCACCCCGTTAGTAATGTTAGGTTCTCGTCTGGACGAGATCATCGGTGAAATAAAATTTTCATGTAAGCAAGAACTTTTATCCCAACCGAATATTAACTGCTGACCGTTTCTATCCTCCCAAACTAATTCAGTAGACCCTATGCTATACTTGTAGAAGGTACAATACACAAGGACATACGTATGTTCATCTACTTAACACATTTAATACATTCAGGCCTTAATGAGGTCAGTTTTAGTGATGATCCCGTACTTGAGCCATACGCTTTAATTTTTTTATAACAATTGTGTGTATTTTAGTTTCGACCATGTACAATTGTTTTTAAACTGGCCGTCGAAGTATTTACCTAATGATCTAAGTATGCTAGGTTTTTCATTCCTTTCAGGATCTGTATACAATCTAAATTGGCGATTAAGTAGATTCTGCCGAAGTGAGCTTGAGCCTGACGATGAAATGAAACTCATGCAAAAAAGATAAACCAAAGCTTATACTTTATATTACACATGCTAAATGAATATAGCTGCTGAAATAAAAGTATTTTCTACTTTTAAATTTACTTTTTTTTAATGTCTTTTTACCTATGCACGTTCTATTAGTGGCAATAACTACGTGAGTAAGTAAATAGAGTTGACTAAATGTGTCGAAGGATGATACAGCCAATGCTTCATATTTTTTTTTTGGTCACTAAATAAAGTAGTGGCCACTTCATTGAAAAAGCAAATCGCGGTGAAACGAAAAATCGGAGCATGGACGCTGTACTCTGCAGATGCTAGGACATTTTCAAAAATTTTTACTACGAAATATCTACTAGTCCTATTAGATTAGTGAATTACTAACCTTCAGATTGTCGGATCAGTTAAGGAGCCCGCGTGAAAGAAGTTCGTAAACGAATTGATTCCTGGGCTGCCAAGGCCTACCATTATCAGGCAACGAGTAAATCTATGCTACGGAATTTGTTACATTGGAATTTTACAATGTTTCTCGTCATGGCACCGAATATAATAGGACATATTGGTATATTAGATATTTATACGCAAAGTATCACTCCTTTTCGAAGTGCCTCTGATTTAGAGCGCAATTAATCGTCATGTCTTCTTTCCATATCTCAGTATTTTATTGGGCATCTGACGACAGTAATGGAGTGTATGTCAAATCTTATCTTGAGCAATTAATGGAGCGAAATCCCAGTAGAGCAGGAAATGTTAGGACGGCGCTTATACGAGAAAATTCATTATGGGTGAAAAATAAGCGGGGACTCTTTTAAGGCGTCCTTCTTCCCGTTCCGTTCCCCGCCGGTTCGTCTAATACATTCAACATGACGCAGAACCCTAAAGGAGCGGAATTTATAATAGCAGCTTGCTGGTCTGGCCTCTTGATTGGCGCTGAAATAAACGCCTGATCGTTTTTAGCTTTGAATACATTATTTTCTGCCAAAAACGGTGTGGTGATGTAGCTTAATTAGTAACTTAGGAGCCACGAACACGTTGCCAACATAAGAGCTTATCGTATTCAGCATGACTTGCAATCTTAAATTTTGATCGAACACCATTAAGTGGCCGGTTGTGATCATTACGGTGTTTCCAATCCAATCGAATAACTAGAACTTAGATTCCTCCTGCGTATGCACCCAAATGGATTGTAATCGAGCTCATACCATGCGATCGACGTGTAAGTACGCAAGATATACTCAAAATATAAAGCCACAATCAAAACGAAATCGTTTGAAAGGCACACGTTTACAGTTGATTTCTTAACTTATTAAAATGTAACTTTTTAAATTTTACTGTCCCGTGCTAAATGTTTCCGTCTCATAATTCAATTATGTGTTTATCACCGATATATGAATGTGGCCAATGGTCAATAGATGCTTAACAGACCGGTGAACGAGAAACGGCACATTTATCAGTTCAGTCATTTCAACAGAGGGGGTCGCACGGTAGACATGCTATTTCGCAGCGTCACTATAGTGACGTGCATTTCCTGGAACACAATTCAACGTAAAGCGTTTGAAAATTGGGTTCATCCTTGAAAAATTATATTACACACATGGTTACAATATGGACTCTTATCTGTCTGATGTTTAAGTATTCCGAAGTTTCTGTCTGGAACATGAGCGTTGTTTCAGATGGCTGGCTCTATTACAGCCTCAGTTAGTAAAAGATAGTAATACAAGCCAGGCTAAGGTGATTACTATATATCCTTTATCTAGCTGATTTGAATAAAGATGTTGATAAACTCTCGAGGCGAACACATAACATACAAACTCCACTAGATCATTTAGTTCTCTTGTGGCTTCGCTACTGAGAGCATGAACCGTTGCAGCTGGATCATCATATGAGTTAATACCCGCCCCATAGGCTAGTATAGGTAAATACGTCGTACCGATATCGCACAAAAATCCTGCCCCAAACTCCCGGAACAGAGCTACAGTAGTAGACGCTCCAGTCAGAACGACTGGGGCGCCTAGTACCGACCGACGAGGTAGACAGCAGCGAAGAAGATCTACAAATGGGTCAGAAAACCCTAAACACAGAACCAATGAAAGACAGGACGAAGAAACGAAATCTTGCCAGTATACCGGAGGGTAGCTTAAGCTCCCCCCGAAGGGATAGCAAAAGACGCTGTAGCGACGGCGGCAAACTATTGAAGGTGGACCGACCCAAAATGACAGTCAGTCAAAAGGACAGGCAGAGAGCAAGGGGAAATCGAGGAAACAAAACGGAGGTTGAACCCTTTCTTTCTTGACAAGCGCCTTCAGAGGCTTTACCCCTCGAGTTTCGATAGCGCTCCCGTGCGCGGTTAGGGGTTCGCTCAAAAAGACCAACTTTTGAAATCAGCCATCTGAATAGCTAACAAGGGATAAACTTCTTAGTGAAGAAACCTTGACAAGCTTGACGAGAACAATGCCGAGGAATATCTCCCGCGGTGTAGCTGCAAACGGAACTATCGGAAACTCGCTGGCGCCGGCAATCACCGAATCATTATACGAAATATAAACGTGTACTAAATCAGGTTGCTGATCTCCTGCTAGTTTGTCAGCTCTCCTAGAGGTTATTTTTTGCCAACAAAAACGAAATAGAGACATCAGATTTCTGTTCGTTTTTTTGGCGCTCGTTACAGAAGTAGTAATTCGTGAATGATTCCTATTTCTAGTCGGTGTCCTGTTTATTCCTTGTTGTGTTGTACTAGAAACAGAGATACTGTTGAAAAGGCCCTTCACGAATTATGAATCAGTTTTAATTAAACATTTGATTGGTCCAAAGCTTGGACAAGTGCTTTGTTTGAAAGCAGCGAATCAATGGAGAATAGGTAACTGCTTCAAAGGTTCCACTCTGCATCAACAAAAAAAAACTATTTAGTAATATTACTATTAAAATAAAATTCCCGCAATATTCGTACAATGGGATGCGTTTTATGTCTGAGTTCGCGAAAGAATTACCAACAAATATAACAATAAGTTAATTTCAACTTGAAACATATATGGATGTATGAGTCATTTAAAATCAGTATAAATTCACACCGAAACTTGCATGCACCCCTCAAAAGTTGATTTTCAAAATTTAGATTCGAGTCTCCTCTTATTTGTGCAGACAGAACATGTCAAGAGTACCCTAACAAATAGTAGGGCAATAAGGACGTGTATCTGCAACTTGCGTTATAATATTGTACTAAAAGAGCTACGCTCTAATAAAATGGAACCATAATAGGTGGACCTATCCTTTGAAGTTGCAAATTACGCAGTTTCTCTCGAATTGTTTTCCGTAAACATACGTACGCACAATAGCATACGGCGTAGTAACAATACGTAAGTTGTAGAGGTACATTATCGTTACCAGACGTTTCTTAGCTTTTGTTGGCCTTTTCTATCGTGTGTGTCATCCATTATAGTTTTAACATAGCATTTGACATCTTTAAAAATGTGCGAATTTAATAGATAAAGCATAAATACAAGTCAAGACACAGATAGTAATATTGTAGTAATACAGACATAAATTGAATATATTAAGATGAGTAGCCAATACCTCTCTGACTGGTAAGTCACGGCGGTTGTGCTTCATGTAATAGCCTAATTTTGAATTCTCCCGCCACAGCTGATTGCGTGTGAGTTATAGGAAATCATCCCATTGCTGCTAGTTTGACTTACAATTTATAATAATAATCAAAGAATACCTAAGAGAGAAAAAGTTTTTAAGGCAGTTTTTTTTTTATCGACGCTTGTTATTGACTCGTTATGGTAAAAGTACGTATGGATGATAAAGTCTACGTGTCAACTATCAGCTGTTAAGGTGGCCATATTTGTTTGCGACCGGTCAATGTGCCGGCAAGCAAACATCTTCTGTTCGCATGTATCGACCTGATCCTTTGTGTTAGTGTTAACTGTCAGAGTGCGTTAGTGTTCGATTGTATAGGTGTTTACTGTGTAGTGGGAACGTCAAACCGTATCGAACTGTGAACATGTACGTAAACGAGCCTCCTGCTTCCACAATGATAAGAGCGAGAATAGGCGTTGCAATAGTAACGTTGCTATCTTTGTCCAGCTGCGGTGTCCATGGTCAGGCTCCTACGAAGCTGCCGCCCAAGCAAGTGACAGTTGACGATTTCAAGATTCGGGTAGTAGATGAGGTATCAGCTGCCGACTGGTCGCAGGGCTTCCAAAGTGTAGGTCATTTACAGAAGGGGCCTTACCTGCAAATGACCGACGAACAACGATTGCAACTCACATTTTCGGTGGTTGATGCAGCCGGTGTGACAATTCAACCTCAGCAGGTTTTCGTGCGGCTGGCATCTCTTCACACGGAGGTTATCCTGCTGCCAAATGCTGACAGCAAGAACCTATACAAACTCGATCTGGATCTGAAAACGAAGGCCAAACTCTTCGATAGCCTTAATGGCAAATACGAGCTGTCTCTCATCGTTGGCGACTCGAAAATCCAGTCATTCCGTTGGACGATATCTGATGTAGAAATTAAGTTTTCTCAGCCCGGTTCACCGCCAGAAGACTATTTTGCGCGCAAGCCCGACATCGTGCACACGTTCCGCAAGCCGGAAAAAAGACCGCCTGTTGTCGTCTCAAATGTCTTCTGTCTTGTAATCATTGGCCTGTTCGGCCTGATGCTGTTCCTATGGATGAAAGTTGGCATATCGATGTCGACCATAACTCCATCGTCACTTCTGTTCCAGGCATCGCTCGGAGCCATCCTCTACATCGAGTATCTCTTCTACTTAGGCAATAACATGTTCATTACACTGCGCCTCCTCACGTGGGCGGCACCGTTTGCTCTCTATTTTGGTAGGAGAATGCTTGCGAATCTAGCCAAGGCTGAATCGCAATGCTAAACCACCGATACATAGCAACTGGGCCAGACTAGGCCCAATTAAATCAGGCCGAACAACTCTAATAATATAAACGCCTCAAAAATTCATTCGGCCTATTAGGAAAGGTGAACCTCTGGAAAATGACACGCATCTGGCTTGCTTCCTCCCATCCCTTTACGATGGTGTCCTAGAAATGATCAGAGACTGCGGATTTTTCTGTTACGAGTTGTAAGCTTTGGTAAAAGGGGGTCGATTGCTTGCTATGAACCAACCAGGATAGTACTCGCCATTTACTCAAGGTGGCGACAAGTCATTTTTAAAGATTATCACTTATAATATTGATTACAGTAGCGATATTAACATGCAGCTGAACAGAGTGAAAGTGTGTGTTGACAGGTAGTATAAAATGGTGGAGGTTTAAAGTCGAAGAGGTCTGTCGATATTTAATAACGATTTACGGTTATCGAAGAGTATCAAAAACAAAAAGGAATTTACTCAGTAACTTTACTTGTACAGAATGTTTGGTAGAATTTGTAACCGCTAATAAGTTCGTGAATCAGGCTGTCGAATGAAAAGAAATGTGTAAGGATAAAATAGGGAACACTTAGAGAGAATGTATAAGTGTGCACGCATGCATGTGCAAATTTTCTTTTTTGAAAAATAAAGTGCATTTCTTATGACGAGATACTACTTGTTATCGTTTTGATGTTTATGAATTGTGATTCCGGCGAAGGAAAAGAACGCCA
Organism: Varroa jacobsoni; assembly: GCF_002532875.2. Classification (NCBI taxonomy): domain Eukaryota; kingdom Metazoa; phylum Arthropoda; class Arachnida; order Mesostigmata; family Varroidae; genus Varroa; species Varroa jacobsoni. Next base: position 57,884 of record NW_019214543.1, read on the forward strand.
TATGAATGAAAAACGGTAGGAAAGTTTTCATAGGTGCAGTGATGAATCTCTGTGGTGGCATTAATATCTTATGAATCTTGGCTTGTGGTGACACCGCTCCCGGTTATAGATAGCATAATTGAATTCTTCGTGTTGCCAAATACGGTAGATTTAACATCAAAATAAGCGAAACTCCAACATACTATGGGGTGCTTGGTTTACGTACTCAAGGTCTTAGCTGAATAGAAAAACTTAGTGATTTGCGATCCCAATATAAGTGGTTCTAATATAATATCTAATTGCAGACTAGGACAAGATATAGCATCCCGCCTCAGTCTGCAATTATATCGTCCAAGCAGTTTCCTATTACAGCGTATCATTGTTTATGGATTAGTGTTGAGTAGTACCTTCTCGAAGTATAGAGAGAGACCTTATATGCATGAAGTTAATCTACATATCGTCAATTTGTAACACATGGTTACAACTTCCAGCCTTAAAAATAGAAACCGTAAGTAAAGCAATAGTTGATATCGATAATGATATATATATCGATAATGCTGCTTTTTATTTAAAAACTGATAACGTTTTCAGAAAAAATACCCTAAACTGGGCAATTTCTAACCTGGCCCACTGTGTTCCATAAAACATTAGAGCATCTCTAGTTCCAACCAAACCTGGTGTTGAGCTTTGGAAGCGTACGTATCTGCGGAAAGTTTATAAATCTTTCGTGAGAGTTGCTAGGTGAATTATATAACTGTTGCCATGAGGCAGGAATTATTTACCTAAAAATATGAATTCCGGTAATATCTTAAACGCTTTTTCAATAAATATTTGTTTGTTGACCAGTCTTTAGTGATATTGTGCCGAAGACTTTACTTCTAACGATTACGTTTCTTTCGTTTCTCCTACGTCTTTATCGGTTATAGCTGTTAGAACAACATTTAACTTCTAACTTATTCTATAAGATTAGGACTCTAATCGTAATTTGTGAAAGTCATCAAAAGTTGGTTCCACTTTAAGGAAGTATCTGGATTATGTGAAAAGCAAATACGCTTCATCTATCCCATCTAGTTGGTTAGGTACTTTGACTATCCACGGTTTCGAAGTACTGCCGAACTGCGAAGACTACAGATTAACGAAGCTTAGAGCCGAGAGCCCTTCGCAATAGAAGAACTACATTTCAGTACAAGAAAGAGAAATGAAGAGAGCTAATTTCCCACAAAAAGGATATCCCATCGACTTTGATAGTTGCCACTGTAACTGAGAATCTATCTTTTGCATATCCCTCAGTTTAAGAGGTTTCTACGTTCACTTCAGTGCGATGTTTTTATAAATAGTGCTAGACATGAAATTCCACTGTCTATTTGTGCTTGTTTCAGCGGATAAACTAGTCGTTCGACTAGCCTTCAATGTGATGCACTCAATTTACTTGAATAAAAGGTTGCAAATAATTCGAATTTGCTTGCTAGTTTACATTGGATTTGAGATTTCATGAGTACGAGTGTTAAATTGATAGGACGGATGTAGTAATATTAAGAACGTGGTAATAGCTGTTGATCTCAAGAGCACTACTCTCCAGCATCCGTAACGCCGCCGAGAGTGATGGCAAAAGTAGCCTCTTCTTCAGGGAGTTCTGGCGAGTCATAGATTTTCGCAATGCGCGTATCTCCACGACATTTACGGAGTTGAACGCGGGTCGTCGAGGCATGAGCCAGGATATGGCCTCCGATTGGCTTCTTTGGGTCAGCTTGAAATGTCATTGTAACTCCGGGGTCAGCAGTCATTTGATTCGTGATGAGCACGGAGATGTTATACTCTTCTGAGATCTTTTGAAGTCGCGACATCAGCTGACCGAGCTTTTGCTGCCGTTCTGCAAGCTCACCACGTCCACAGTAGTCAACTCTAAATTAAAAAAAGTGAATGTTAAGTATATTAATTACTCACGTGGATTATTGTTGCACTGAAGTCAGTCCTTGGCACTTGATCCGACTCTCATATCAACTCAGAGCTTGAATAATCCACCTACCTTGGTTATTAAAGTTTCTACAATTAAATTTTATTATAAACAAATACGGTGATTGAGGTGCTTGTGTAAATATTTATGCCTTCTGCGAACATTTCTCATTTCCAACTGCATATATCAAATACATCATATATTTACGATATTTCTAGATCAAGTAAACAGCCTATAAACGAGTATCGTATTAACAAATAATACTTATTCAATAAGATTGTGAGAACACCCGCACCTAAAGAGAGCCATCACAGAGTCTATGACGAGCAGTTTAAAAACTCCGCGTTCCTCGTGAAATTTCGCAGCAGCTAGGTCGAGTAGCTCCATCTGGTGATCAGACGTGAATGCCCGTGCGTACAGTACGTTATCCAGAATCATGTCGCCATCAAAGCCGAATCGTGCGGCAATGTTACGTAACCGATCCGGCCGAAATGTATTTTCAGTGTCGATGAAAAGAGCCTTCCCGCCAGGATAATTTGTATCTTCAACGGGTATCTGACACGTTACACAGCAGGTATGTGAAATTTGAGTCTTACCACAGCGGAACTCACCAAACACCTCAGTGATGCCCATACTCTGAAGGCCTCCACCCAAGATTGCGTCCAATTTCGACGAACCGGTTGACACGTGAAATATGCAACGTCTTTGTTCGCCATACAGGCGCGCAGTCGTGAATCCGTTACAACATCTATCGACTTTAGCAGCCGCCTCCTTGATTTTGTCAACCTTCACTTCCGATAGTCCTTTGATATTAATTAACTTTTTCCGGGTTGTCATCTGAACCCCTTTCACTGTGCAAATGCCAGCGCTTTTGAGCTTGTTTATGTCGGCCACATTAATACCTTGTCTTTGCAGAAGATCAATCTCCTATTGAGTATTTATGACAATGTTATGACACAATACAGTGTTAATTACCTGTTGCGGAACTCCCGGATCACCGTTCCATCGAACATTTCTCGTATAACAGTTGTTGATTCATTGAGATAGATTTAGTAGTGTGCAGCAAACGTAACGCACACAAAATATGTTATGTACTTGCAGCCGACTCTATTCTAATCGATTCTGAAGATGTTACCTAACAATAGTCCATAATCTTAGTAGCACACCTCCACAAAGACTACATGTTTGCGTAGGCACAGTTAGAGATACTCCACAAAAAGCCATTCGATTTAACTAAGTAAACGGATGACGATATGGCAAAACTGAAATTGTCGTTTACCCTCTCTACCGATCTATAACCGCATCTAGTTTTCTATAGTGGTACACGCGTTGTTTGCCACCTGGAATATAGCGATGTTTGAAAACTTAGAAGCGTTAAATCAGCCACAACAAACTTTTAGTGCAGCGTATACAGTAGCCTGATTTTATTCATTTTGTACAAAAAAATTCGGAAACTTCGTACCTGTACGATGAACGAACTCTCATCCTCAGTTGCTAAGTCCTGTTGACTATTTGAAGGAACGATCTGGTTTTGGCTGAGGATGGGTGATGGCGTACTTCTGGTATAACTAGAACCGCGTCCGCCATGTTTTCCACTAGTACCACGTGAAGCAGGTTTTTTGTGCTGCGTTACTTGTGGTTGGACGGCATTCCATAAAGTATCTGACGCGTCAGTTGCGGCGTTCTCCTGCGTTAGGTACTGCGATTCGATTAGCGTCCCAGTTTCTGTCATGATGAATTTTTCTTTCAAGTGGCACCTGATTAACTCCTAAAAGGCACTCCGAGTGATGAGAGATCATCAAGAACGTTAATTCGGTTATCCCTGAAACCAATGCATTTGGAACGTCGACTGCAAGGCCGAAATGATGTTGGCGTTCAAGTTCAGCACCTGAATCGACCCAAGCCCGCAGCATTATTGTCACTCATGGTACACATTGAAATGAATAGGTGATTTAATGATCAGATAGGTGTTTATGATTTCGCTGCAAAAGAAGCGTACTGCTCACCTGGATAAATCAATCTTTTTTGTCCAGTAGAATGAGTACCTACGAACCCAATGTAACAAACCTCTATTTTAGAGAATATGTATGTTTAACAATCAGTTTTCTGTTATTTGTTCGATCTTAGATCTTCTCATATGGCCGCACTGGGTAAGCCAACGTGATTTCCGCTAGCAGTAGTATCACTTTACACAATGTCGTCAATATGGCATTTAGACTTGTAAGGTCTGAAACATTCTCGTTAGTTTTCTAACCTCACATCGGAGAGTTTCGTTGCCGGGAATACTTTTGTATGCTTTTTGATTTGTCTTAAAATAAAGCTATGTTTGTCACGGTGTAAATATTAAATTGTTGAATACGTTGAACTTACATTATATCGGTAACCGATTATGTGCCGACCTAAAAACAACACTACATAGTTCATCGAGTCTACCCGCATCAGCTATAATTATATTTTTATTATTATATCATTATATATATTATTATATCAGCAGATAGTATTTTGGAGCTTCCGGTTTATATCCGAGCTTAGAATGGCCAATTGAGCCCAGAGCAATAATACATCGCTGCAGTTTAAACGCCAACGTTATTGGGGTAATTCACCCTAAACAAACGAGTCATGTAACCATTGACTCAAATAGTGTATGCCATCACTATTCACCATACGACTACGTGGACAATTTCAATTAAACAGTCGAAAAGATCTGGTTTCATTCTCAGTCACTTGTTTTGCAACAGGCACTGTTTTAAACTTAGTTAGGTAAGTTATAACTCTGACGTTATATATATATATATATATATATATATATATATATATATATATATATATAGTTATCTACTGGCGTGTTTAACTTTTCTATATAAATTGGATTATTAGTCTTAAGTAGCATATAGGTATATGTCTGTAAAAAGTTCAATAAGCCGGTACGATTTAAACACATGCTGTATGTTCTGCACGGAAGCAGAATAATTTTGAATAGCTGCTCGTATTTGACAGTAATCATACGCATTAACGCACGTCCGTGCTCAGTTATCATGCAACCTGCAAGATCTCTGCTCTTAAAGGTACTCGATTTAACCCTACTAGGTCATCTAGTTTGGCCCAATGCATATCGCTTCATTGACGCTGGCACGAATGCAATTGTATCTTGTACCTATTCTGCGTATCTGTATTCTGATGAGCCATCGGCATGATGGCGAACAGCATTTCATGCTAACTTCACAGGTCTTGTTCCATTTGATGCTTTGTCATCCCTCAACAGCCGAGCAGTAGGCAAAGTGATCAGCTGACATGGTACTGGGTAAGTCAGGTAGATCATAAGGGTGACGGCCCAATGCGCCTGACCGTATGCTTCAACTCCCGACAAACTGGCCCAAATCTGCTGATTTCGTGTGAGTAGGGGTATGCCGCTTTGCGTTCCCTTTTGGGCGGTTTCGTCAAACGACGACCTCACCATGGCCTGCTGAACGTGCTTTCCTCTTCGTCTACCTGCCTGTGTTTCTTCCATCTGCCCAGCGTGTCGGTCCACTTCTTCCGAGATGGCGCTCAAATACGCTTGTGCGTATATTACTCGAGACATGCTACTTTCTTCTTATGGACACTGCCTGCCATCTAGCCATGCATGTAGAGTCCTCTCGACTAAGGTCCTACCTCAAAACAAAGTAGAGAAGGGTTTGGCTTCTTGGCCTGCACCTTTCGTTCAGTCTACCCTATACATGCGGCGTGTGCATCGCGTACAGCTGCATCCGTGTTGGATCTGGCTGTGTGTAACCGGCTCGACGACGGGGCGGAGAGCAGTATTATAAAAACCATTAGTATAGCGACTTCCCAGCCCTCGTCACAGATCCTGACAGATACCCATTCCTCTATCTTAGGTGTTACCCCCCTCCCCCCCCCCAATACTGGTGTACCTCTCGATTGAGTGGTGGCGGCAACGTAGCCACCGCGGTTCGCTGTAGTGGGAGTCAGGTTGGTCGGTTGGTTCCTCCCGAGAGTCGTCTCCTGGTAAAAGAAGGGGGTTGGGGTGGCCACCGTTCTCGAAGACCGCGGGCCGGAAAGCAACGCTTAGGGGAGCAGATGGGGGGAGGCAAGATGAATGAATGCTTCAGTCAGTCAGTGATGGAGGCAGCGGCCTATAGTTGTGATAGTCTGCTGTAGCTGTTGGTGGGACAAGCATCAACGCGCAGAGCGTGTGTGTGTGAGGGTAGTCGCAGTAGTAATGTTGACGGAGCGTCGCGAGCACCAGCAATGTCGTGGCGGCGGCAGCGGCTGTCGCTGCGAGGTCACCTGGGAGAAGATGATCTCGATGTAGTGCCCCTCTTACCCATACATCGACGCTAGCGGCCCCATTTACCTTACCCCAGTTCACTCATTGGGAACGCTGGTGCGTTTTTCTCCCTTACTGATTCCGGCGCAAAAGTAGATCCTGTCACTGAGCCGGTTGGCGAAGCACCACGACCGCATTGGCCGTAACTGCCATTACTGCCTGCCGCATCTCGGCTTGTCTAGTAACTCACGCAGCTACAGCTGTACCAACAGCAACAAAAGTAACGAAACACGAGAGCGGGAGAGAAGAGCAACGACTCGTGAGCGATTGGTTGATTTATGAAGTCGGCGAACGGACCGCAACGCACAAACCGGTGAGGCTATAGGAATCATCTAAACGAGATAGAAAAAAATTCAGCCGAAACAAGGTGCGGGGGAAGAAGTACCAGCGGACCAATTGAGTCCAAACAAATAATAGGGCACTGTGACGAAACAAACATTCATTGGTCGTATTGTGATACTGGTAAAGACAATTTTTGATGGTTTTCTCCAGAGATCAACTGCGCAGCTTCCCGCAGCTAAAAGTTTCATACTTAGCTTTTAATATTATCTGCTAATCATTTTCGAGGAGCTATGAATTAACCGATCAGAAAACTAGTAATATATATAGGAACTACGCATTGAGACTAACATCCGATAATTTTATGCGTAGGAGCAATGTAAAGCTAGATCGACACATATTCTTTCAGACTGTTTATTTAGACTAAAGGTGATTTCGATGGCTTGTCAAACAAAGCACTGTGTAATGGCCAGGCCGAAAAAATACTTTTTCCATAGGGCATTAAAATGATACCTCTTATCTAGGCATAACGGAGTCCAATCTGGTAAAAGCAAATCAAAAACATGTTGCGCACAAGATCGATGTCTTAATTAGCTTGTAGTAACGTAAAAAGTGTAATTTTGGGATTAAATTAGCTCAGTGAAATGATAGACAAGCCATTCTGAAAATCTCTGCTAGCTTACTCCTGAGCATGAATAAATTATGATAGGACCATACCGCATTATTTAGAATCGAATAAATAGCGGTTAGTTAGAAGGTAGTTAGAAGGTAACTTATTACAACCGACGCGCCTTCTACTTAAAACTGAACTGCCAAAAACTCTAAATAGGCTCCCGATGCGCCGGCCACTCAATAGCCATCGCTCTCCAGCCACTGTCCTCGATGCTTCCGCGCACCCTGTGGCTAATGCAATATATATTCATCATTTAGATTCTAGGCATGATAGGACGCTTGGGGGTATCTTCGTTCTTGGCGTGATAGTTCGCTGGGAATAAAGAGCAGTGAAGAAGCTCAGTTTAACCAACGTAGTGGCACCGCATTGTCGAACCGCTGCATACATGAACCGCTGAACTCAGAAAGTCAACGACGTTATTACTTGGAGAAGATGAAGACGTCGTCTCTGCTCGCTTGCTCACTCCTGTCCTCGTTGTTCCTTTCCTTTCGCCGCGTTTGTGATAGCTCGCGTAGTAGTAATAGTGAGCCAGCAGCGATATGCAGCTGTAGTAGAGAAGCAGAGGACGACAAACCAGTGAAGAACAGGATCTACGAAAAAGTTTGTATAGCATGCAGTTCGCGCGGCTAGCCACGCTATCCGCACAGACAGTGGCGAGAAAAGACATTAGACAAAATACATTACCCAGCTCACACCGCAACGGGTGGCTGCGGATAGTGGAGACACCGCGTTAGGTCAGTAGAAGCTGAAGAACGAGCTGCTGGGGAAAAGAGTAGCCGAAGACGAAGGAACCAAAAATTCCTTGTCCTCTTCAGTCGGTAGGTCGGTCGACTGGCCGCCTTCGCCACTCGCCCCCACGAGCGTGAGTGGTCCTCGTTCGGGGATCGTGGCTAAAGGGAAGGAGGAAAAAGATGATGATAGGCCTGCGAAAGAAGCTAGAACGGTGCAGTAAAGAGCCAAAAAAGCCAAGGAGCTAGTTGTGCAACGATAGAAACTCATACTACTTGCTCACCTGCTTACTCGCTTGCTCGCATAAACCCTCAAGAGACCTGCGAGCGAATAGGGACTCCATCGCTCATATTTCTCCCCCCTCTCTCCCTCTTTGTTCATCTTTCTCACTTCTGCCGCTACGGGCGCTACTGTAGGTACTAGCAAGACCTGCACTACGCTGCATCACGCTTACTTCTTCTTTCTTAAAGGCGAGCGCTATAGCTCGCTGGTACCGGGCGCCTGTTTAGAACGCCGCATATCCTGCCACTGGTGAGCTTTTCCTTTACCTCAGAGTCTATCGCTGCACCGCTCTTTCATTCTGTTCCTCTCAAAGTCCCGACGCTGGAGTCTCAAGGAGCTTAGCGGTAACAAAAATGTTTTAATTTTTACCCTGAAAAATGAAGTGTCTAAAATTTTAAATTGGCTCTTACTTCTTCTCAGTTGTAGGACGTCCTCCCTCTCTTCTTCATTCTGCTCTTACCGTAGTTGTTAGGGCCCCTAGATCCCTCCTCCGAAGTATCCCAAAAAAACCCGCGATTTTCCCCGCTTAAAATTCCATGATTCCCTATTAACTCCCTTCTCTCGGGCTCTGCCATCTTCTTGTGGCGACGACCCCACCTTTTACTATGTTTCGTTATCTAGTTTTCCTCTTCTTCCGCACCCTTGCTTCAACCCCTTATTTGTTCAATGCTTTCTACTTATTTTCCCTCACGGTGGCATTGTGTATCTAGGCTATTTTTTCCTTTCTGACCTTCTCTCACGTTTAATACCAATAGCTGTAAGAGTTCATCGTTCCTGTCCGCAGAGCCAATGGGGTCAGTTTTGTCCCCATCGATTTGCAACGGGTCGCGCACGGCTGGCCGCAAAAATCGTGAGCCTAAAACTCTGTGTTATCGATGCTAAAGTACCGGAAGTCTATATTGGAGTTTCCCATATTTCCATTCATTCATTGTTAGTGAGATGAAGACATACGACAGAGTGCTCCTCTGAGTAATAAGTGAACGTTTGTGGCCTCTCTAGATGAAGAGGAAATGAAATTATGAAGTATGCGAAACGACGACAATTCGTCATTCAATAATGGCCGTCCTAGGCCTATGTGGTAAACGCCATAGAGCAGAGTTTTCGAGGTAGAGGCTAAGACTGAGTATGGTGGGCTTTCATAATTATGACTTAGCTCAAGGCGTACAAGGAGGTTTCGAATCGTATCTAGGGCAGATAGCTGTGGACTACCCAAAAAAGTCGTTAACCACGACGGACTTATGATGGATGCCCAAGTTTATAGCCCCTGAACGAGTGTACGCCTATAACTATTGCACACAATTCTATGGAAGATTTGTAGGTGATGACACATAATGGTAATGCTGTACCCACACAAGCACGCTTCTGAGCTTGCTGTGTCGACATCAGAGCATTTCTCTATTGGTTGCATTGAAAGCAGTACGAAAGCTACGCTGTAAAAAAGTAACTCAAGAAAGCAGTCGCAGTTTCTTAATACATTTTTAACGGATACGGTCGATAGCGCAAGTCGAAGTTAGAACGTTCCTCAATATTTTTCCTTTCGTATTACTGCAAGAAAACATTTTTCACATTTTGGATAAAAATAATACCCAACAGACCCTTTTCAGTTCTATAACTACTTATTAAGCCAATTCTGTACTTTGATTAGACTGACAGAATTTATATAGAGAAGGATTTTCTTACACTCAAGGCATTCATATAGTTCAAAACATGTTATACCTTACATTTTGCATGCTTTATGTACATTATGTGATTTTCATTACGAAGTTATTACTATTACATTAGGAGGAAATTAACACAAGGATAACAGACTTAGAAAAGAAACGATTCACCATTTAAATGCAAGTTTTCTTAGCGGAGAACTTTAATATTTATTGACCGTTATAAAAAATGGAAGAGCCTTGATGCGGTACGCTAGATGAGTTAATAAACTGCATACTTCATGTATACTTCGCTAAATTAGTTTAAAACCTTTGAGATTAGGTAGGGCTGATACCTCTAATAACGCTACGTCGCAAGAATATGATGTATATTCTACCGTAGTGATTGAAACCTTCAAGTAAATCCCTACCTTAACAGACTCCTGTAGGTAAAGCAACAAGTTTTAACAAGTAGGAATCCTATCTGGATGAATTAAAGCAAGATACCACTTCTTTACTTGTCCTTTAAATCAGGCTCAAGGGTCAACTAGCAATAGAGAAGACGAACCACCATTTATCAGACGATCTCAAGAAGAGGACAATTAGTTAATACGAGCGTAAGCACAACTGCTTCTCTCTCTCTTCCATGATTACCAATGTCATCGGTGTGACCTACTTGAGCAATTGTAGAGCTGACATATTGCATATTAAGAAGAGCTAGTAACGGCGCTGAGAACCAAACTGTCGCTGTCCATTGTCGGCTTATAAGAAAGAACGCTGATTAATAATTGAATTTGCGCGCTAAATTTGAATTTAGCGAAAACGGCAAACGAATACAAATTCAGTAAGGCCATCCGATCCATACAGTTCCATTAGCAGGGCGAATTTTCCGCTTGCCTAAACAGTGCTTTATTCTAATAGTAAAAAGTATTGACTAGTATTTTTCAATCAAACTAATTAAAATAGATTGATAACATTTATTTCCCTCCAGTTCCGAAGGTAAGATTGTATTAAAAGGCGACGCAGCCTATATAGACTTCTATTTTGCCTTGCTATGTTAGCATTAGTTTCGCTATTCTTACACTTCGGCGCCGACCATTACCGTACAGCTTCTGCATTGCCTCTATCCAACCGACATGGCTATGCCACGGCAGGATTTGAAACAGGTTCTTCGGCTTTAGTTCCGCTTTTCCTGTCGTTCTCGTTCGCCTTCAATACATCTGTTCGGTCCCCAGGGCTGGAAATCTCCAGGCGCACGCCCATTGGTCGGTTCGCTTTCTAGAGAGCTGCTCCATTGGCGGGGGCCCTCGCTACCTCGAGTTCCCGCCCTTTCCACGCGGGGCCCACTGCAAGGCCCCTTACAGGACGATACGAGCGAAGAGGAACTCTATGACTTCATGACTGTGGAGCTCTAGACCTCGGTTTCCAGCAGCGGCTGCGGCAACGACGTTGAGAGAAAGCCGAAGGCTGGATGCTGGGGGCCGGCCACCCAGACTGCATGAATGCCGCCCAGCTACTCATCTACTAGCGCCACCAAGCTGAGCGGTATGCTTAACAACAGAATAGAATCTATGCTGATAGAGAAAGGAGGAACACGACAGCTGGGCTGGCCAAAGGGGCTTCGAGGTTTGGGCCAGGCTAAAAGATGAGAAAGTAAGGGACATTATGGAGTCCCACAGCCCACAATAAACGGACGGAAACAAACAACGATACAAGAACTATAGCTGGGACGGCTATAACGACACCCACAATGGCAGACATTGCACCGCTGGTAGCAGCAGCAACAACAGCAAAGAGCAGCTCCATCAAAGTACCGGTAGCGGCTGATGCTGTTTCGGGCGTCAGCATCGTGGAAATGCATTATTATGTTGCTAAGCAACAGTCACAGCAAATGCGTCCAGAGGTATCTGTTCTGTTTTCTTCGCGCCCTCTTTTGAAATTCTGTAATATGCGTATCACTTTCAACCTTAGATGAAGACTTTTCAAATCAAATGTTATTTGTTATTTTGCGATATTACTGTAGAGTAATTCGGTGCAGTCTTTGCATTGTACGATGTACCTGTATGTGCACATATGTTAACTACTTTCTAGTAAAATATTGTTTAAACAGTTGCAATATTTGTGAAAACAATAAAACCTTGGACGGGTAGGATCGTCGATTCTTTGCGAGCTTGATGTATTATTATTCCATCGGAAACGTTCAGATCTGTACGCTGGAACTCATACCGGAAGACTTCCTCTGTACAAGCTACAAACTGTACCTCTCTAGGAATATCGAAGTATAATACGCCTCCGTGTGAGTGAGCTATTTAATGCTCAGAAAATGACTCGCTGAATAATGTCTTCGAATCGCTCGTAACTTCGTACGCATAAGCGTCTATACTTTTGCTTCGTAGCCAAATATCAGTAGCCAAAATGACGCGCAAGACATCTAGTTAAATCAGGGAGTTAGGGAAAATCTGTGGCGATCCGACGGTCCCCTGGGATACGTGTCCCTACTTGAAAATCGTTTGAAGAACAACGTACGCTGCACCCTGACAAAGGATATTGCAAAAAGTTTCGCTTTCTATGCGTGAGCTAGTTGTATTGGTGCCTTCTTAGGTAGAGCCCGATTAGGATTTGTTCTCGCCAAATACAATCAAATAGGGGCCCTCTTTGACCCATGCAAGCTTAGATGTTGTATACAATTCTCGCGCACACAGCGTTAGTAATTTCCTTCATGTGTTTTGTCGTGTCGAGGATGACACCTTAGCTGATTTGGTCCTGAACGTTTTAGCACCAAGCAACTAGCGACAGGCATACGTCGCCCAGTCGTCAATAGTTTTGTCCTACAGCGAATTTTTTTTCTCTCCTACTGACTAGCGGCGGTAAAGGCTCTTTTGGGACCCACAATTTAGGCTCGTGTGGCCTATTATTCGATTTGGCCTATTCGAATGCCAGTCAGAGGATTTCGTCCGCTTTTACACCTTCGTGAAGGGAGGCTATTCGTCTGTAAGCCAACCAACTGACGATGGCAGAGACTACTCTGCGGCAATGGCCACTACTTGCGCTACTTTATTTGTTGCTATTGGCCGCGAATAAGCGAGTCTGCTTGGCAAATCCGTTTGAAATCATTGGATCACAGTGATGGAAAATGCAAACGTTCGTCTGGTTAAAGCTGTGTACCCGATACGAGGATAGGGGCGGCCACTAGCCAACACCTGTGAAAAGTGGGGTACAAACCGTTTCGCTTGTAGAGTACCTCTGGTCTACAGTATGGTGTAGAACCCAGTATTCTGGAAGGAATTTAATCCACGTAATAGAAACATTCGCTCGACTAGCCTGTTAGAGAGTATCTGCCATATTTGAGCGTCACAAGCTGAGCAAAACTTTTTATAGATTTCGGAGTTTTTATACGGGTTGAGACCTATCGTCACCAATACCCCTGCACTGAGCGTTATGATTAGTGGTGCGAAGAACCATAGTTGATTAAACGTAGCTATGTGTGTATGGGAGGAGATCGTGTTAAGTTTGCGACACTTTAGGTACTTATTTTTCTTTTTAGTATCCTTAGCTAATCCCACTGCGTCAATAAAGTCTCAGAATCACCTTTGCAGAATAGCATCAAGGATCTGCCCACGCTAGAAGACGCAGTCGTAATGGGTCTTGCCGGATTTATTCCGGCTTTTTTTATGCCAGGGCTCCTCCAGCAGATCTAAGAAACGGAACGGTAACTATCCTCCATTATATAATCCACTAATGCTGAAATTTAAATTAGCAATGGCTGTGTGTCTATGGTCACCATGGCAACAGACCGAAGGGGATGCACATTAGAAATGCCTATGGCTTATCCCGGAAACACTCGGGTTTCTGGATTTTATTTATTTTAATACAATTTGTTTTTATAATAAAATATTTTTATTACTAATATCACTTTTGGTCATTATTCGCTGCGGAAACATTAATTCTTTAATAATTCTTATAGGCTTTATTGAGAGCTTTCAATTTTTTTGAAAACTGTAGGTATCTAAAAAATAGTAGGTGCTTGTTAATATTTTGGAGATTTCGAAAGCTCTCTGGAACGGGACTTTTCTTCTATCGTGCCAAAAACCATAATAGCACTATTATTCAAAACTTAAATAACGTCCATAAACGATAAAATGAGAAGCTACTTCCTACCGAAAAAAAGTTGAAGGAGTTAATCGTGGTAGTTCTACAGTGAATATTTCTTTCCAATGTAATATTCAGATTTAAGCTACTAAGATATAGAAAACAACATGAAATGATGCAAACATCAGCTTCAAAAGAATCTACTTAACCGTTTGAAAAGTATTTTAGCATCTTCCGTTAGAATTAACTGTTCTACAAGGTAAAATGTAATTTTTTTATATAGCCAATCATTAAAAGCCACCAGCCAAAAAACATGAATGGTAAGTAAGTCCTGTACATATAATACTTTATTTTAAAATCACTGGACTACGTAGTACAATCGATATTTTCAAGGTATAATTACAAAGATATAATCCCAGTAGTAAAACGTGTTACAGTATACTAAATTTGTCCTCTCCTTTTTTGAACAACTGGCTATTTTGAAAACGAATAAATAAGCGTTGCTGTCCTTAAAAGTCAACTACTATAGATGCGATTCAATACCCGTCATTATCCTATATCTACGACATTAATAATATACATGACGCTGATTAAATAACCACCTTTAATCTTCTCGTAGAATACGTACAGTCTGGACAGAGCTCGTTTAAAGGAGGACGTACGGTGCTCGCTTTACTTTCACAGCTATGGGATTCTGCTGAGATCTTCGTCCTCAGTTCCTCACTACCTCATGGGGCAAATTGTGGAAGCACTGCTTCTGCCCCGTTGGCCGGATGGGAAAAGTGCAAAATCAGATCGCGTGTCAAAGGTGACTAGCAAGGCATCCTTTACCTTGTCACAACGGCTATGGATGGGAACGAATAAGAGGGTAGGCGAAAAAGGACCGACGACGACATCCCACTTTCTGGCCCACATTGTCTAGCCCAGAATCGGCACTACGGTTGATACGGTAGCTAGGGGCAACAACCAATGAGTAAAAGACGAGCGCTGCTACGACGCTGCCCTAGCATCATCGGCCGCCCAACGCTTCCGAATAGCTCCAATGTCTGCTACCTTCTCCTTCCGAATGAGTGGGTGTGGGTGGATGCGTGTGCCTATATCAATGCAAACGAGTACAGTTGTGAAAGTGCGCGAGTGGGGTAGATCAATTGATGATCGTCTGTTGGTCTACTGCCGTCGATCCAAGGTGGAGAAGTTAGTTGCCGGTGGGCTGGTATGGGCTGCGCCCTTGTTGCGTTGGCGGATCGCTGCTCGAAAGCGAAGAGCGTTGTCGCGCAGAAGGGCGTCACAAAGAGCCTGAGAAGCGTCACGAGGTCGTGGTAGCAGGGGCATCGGGGAATACGAGCATTGCCCCTCCTTAGAAGCGCGCAACGTATACGACTAAATGAATGGATGGGTTGGTAAGCCGTGATGTTGTGAGCCGTCTGCTGGAGTAGATTTGGGCGCTCAAGGCACATTTCAGGGGCAAAGATGCGGAGGCGAAACTGCGAGAAAGTCGACAAGAAGAAAGACTGGCATCGCTCAATGGGCAAGTCGTTGGACGACAGAAGCCGGTGACGGTGATCAATTTCAATTTGCTTTGCTCACGGCGTGCGATATTTACTCCTTTGGGACAGGGAAAACGCGGCTGTCGCAGAATTCACAGCAATAGGCAGGCCCGGCAGGGTCAAGATCTAGAAACAGGAAGAAACTGAAGCAAGAATGCTAAAGAGGAATCGGTATCGTCTCGATATTCATTTAGGGAGAGAAGGATGAGAACAGACAGAGAAAGAATAACGACAACGACGACAAGAACCGTAGCAGCACTAGCTATGATGGGCGTTAAATCGTTGTGGAAGACATAAACAAACGCATTCAGACTTTTTATTGAGCATAAACAAGTGCCATATTAAATCATAGACCCTGGAAGAAGTGCAAGTTAGTCTAACCTAAATCATCGTTAATTTTCTTTAAATATAGTATATAATAGCGTCGAAAGAAAGAAATTCCGCTTGTTAGGTAATGACAACGAAATAAACAAACCATGTAAAGCGTTTCTAGTACTCACCAGTTAATTGGCCTATATTGGGCGTTTGTTCCTGTGTGTTGGGACGCGTTAATTTATAGCTACAATATTAACACAAGGTTACATGACACTTTTCTGGTTCTGGCCTTTTATGCTTCAGATTAACTAGGCCTTTTTAAGCAGAAGCTTTCTCCTGGTATGTTTCAAGCGCCGTGTCAGATTCTCCCTTACCTGGAATACAAGTAATAGTGGAGCTAGCGTTAATGGGCTTGGCCCATAGTTGGTCTGTTCGCTGTTTTACGGTCAACTGCAAAGAACAGTGCTCAGAACGACCCTCCAATGATGGGCTTCCCGATTCCACCAAAACGCTAGACACGCCTTGCCTCGCACCACGGCAAAGTTGCCACTGGCAGCTATGCCCAAACAGCTGCAGGTTCTCTTCAGAGCTGCTAGGTCCTTCTCCGCGACTTGTGGCAGCGTAGACTGCAATAGCTGCTAGGTAGAAATGAAGGCTTCTATTTATGTTGTTATCTCTGCAACCACTCGCAACACACGGGAAGAACAGACAGAGCTGGCTTGTTGGCAACGACGTGGTACGCCCTATCCGACATGTGTATATATATATATGTCTGTCTATGTGCAAGTGTGAGTGCCCCTTTTTATAACACTTTTAACTTTTACGGCCCCGTCACACGAACACGCGAATCCTCGGGAGAGATATTCGGTGTAAACTGGTCGGCGGCAGCGCGAATGAGGCGAAGGGGGGACGCGTGAAGCCGAATCGGGTTCTGGGAACGTTGGGGGGGGGGGGGGTAACACAAAGTGATGTTCACCGAAGAGCAGGGTAAAATGAACTGAGAGACAGGTTTAAAATAAGAAAGGTTAACCCGATCGAGTTGATAATGCCCCCCACCCCCGCTCACGATCGGGACGAATAACAGCTATCCTTGCAGACGGCAGAAGCCTTATCAGCACCTAACTCATTGTGAGAGCTTCATGTAGATACACTCAAAGAATTCAAAAATATTGTAAAGAGGCAAATTGTGCAACAGGTTTAGTTTGGCCTGGCATTCGGTGCTACATGGTCGAGAGTAAAGAATCATGTTATACGTTGCTATACTACGGTAGAATTCATGTTAAGGAGCAACTAGACAAGCCTCGTCGCGTTTCTATCGTATTCTCCTTGAAACGCTCTTCATAAATTATCCGAGACCGCGTGGTGCATTTGGTGGCAAACTCGCTGTCGGAGAGGAAAAAAGCGTCGAATGTTTTGATACAACAGAACATGATAAAATTTTAATCTCGTAGAACGGTACAAAGAATTGATCCAAAAGCCGATAGAATCAAAGAACAATCATTATTAACTTCATTTACAACGGTTACTGATACACGATTGCAAAAATGGAAAATGAGAAATAACCATGAGAAATTCATCGCGGCAAATTAAACTAGTAGAATTGCCATCTGGAGATGTATTTGTTTCATAGTTGTTCATTTCGAGGTCCCGTCCAAGTAATTTCTACACGGTTATTATATTTCTTTTAATATTTGAACATAGTCAGAGATACCATAGTATATTTCTATTATTTTAGTCCTAACGGATACCGATCGAAATGAAGCTTCCGGCCAAGATCGCGTAATTTTCAATTTCATTCTTATCGAAATAAGTATGTAAATTCGTAATTTTGTAGCGCTGAACGTATTTTTCTGTTCCGCCCAGATCTGATTCGATCACGCCTGCGCTCATAAAATATGTTAACTGTATAAACAGACGGCCTGCGTTAAGTCGAAGCCGCACATTTTTGTTTTCCGACAAAAATATCAAGGCCGCGTACGACGATGCGAGTACAAGATCTACTGTGGTGCTCAGTGTCGAGAATCGGGGATAGTTGCCAGGATAAACTAAGACGTGGATTCTAGGTCTTGAAAGTGTACGTTAGGTATCAGCGGCATGAGCGGACAACCGCTCTAAACTCTAGCCGGGACCCCTTGTCAAACTGAAATTATTCGTATAAACGGCATCGTCCTTAGTTTCGTCGTCGGTAACAGTAACAGAAGTGGAAAAATAGTTCGAGGGGAAGCAGATCATGTTGTTATTAAGAATTCCATTTAAATAAATAGGGCTATTTTTTTCTGCTAGACCAGTTTGGCAGTATGTCGTGTGGGGCAGGTTTATTTGATCAAGAACGTTACCGCTGTTCAAATTTCCTAGTTCTGAATCGTTGCGCTCTTCAGGTTGGCCTTTTTGAGAATGCCACCCTGTGTGACTGGAATAAGCTCTGTCCTGGTCACTAAATCGTTGCTTTGGATGATCAATAGCTGCGGTATTCCGTCGTTTAACCTTTTCTACTTTAGATCCTCCCCTTTTATTTTTTTAGAAATTTTTGAAGTCCTCCTGATTTTAGAAGTTCTCCCCTTTTATATCGAGAGTTGCTCGATTTCCATTCGACGTTAAATTCGCAAACGCTCAGGATGCAAGCAAATGCTTAGGATGTTCCTCGTTGAGGACATCATGCTCTGCCTCCTCTACATGTACACGCTAGTCAACTTTCTCCGAAAGTTAATCAGCGTATATTTCATGATGAAGCAAGTTTATATCAGCCGTGCGACTGAAAGATTGTTTGGAGAGTGGCACAGACACTTAATTGGGTCAAAATTCTCATTTTGTAACCGACAACGATCACTCCCTTTGATGGCCGCTTTTTTCGACGTTTCAGTATGTACGTTAAAATCGTCAGACTTGAGATGACCGTTCAGGTCGGCATCTACAGTGCGACCTAAAACCACTTGCGCCAAGTTGAATGACTGTTCTGCACGGAAACAGCGAGGGTCAATTCCGTAGCACAGCACAGAACGTACAGGATTGGCTGAAAGGTGTTCATTATGCAGCATGCTGACGTGCTGTCGGTTATAAGCCGTGCCGACCTAACGACGCACTCGTGCCTCGAATATAAACAACGATAAATTCTGCCCGATGATCTGTCTTTGCACGCTTTGAGAGGTGATTTTTTTCGCATTTTAATGGAAAGGACATTATCTTATTGTGGTTCGTCCTCGAGTATTAAGGGGGTCGCTAATAACCTCTCGGTGATAGGCATTTTGCTAATCCGGCCATTTAGTTAGTAGAATGTGATACATGTGGGGGCAGAATCGAACGCCAATAGACCGAATCTATTCAACCGCTTCACATTCGCTGCAAGCGCTCGTAAAAACAGCGAAAATGTCAGTCAATCTCAAAGTAAATTAATTGTTGTCAAAGTTACGTTTAATGTAACTTGAAGTGAGGAGCGTAGTGGCCTAACCGTCTGCCAACTAGTGAAACTAGATAGAGAGAGACAGAGAGAGAGAGAGAGATGCGTGTCCTGCATCACATGCCCTATTTATATATATATAAAAGAGGCGTTCAGCTTTACACTCGTTTCAGCTGTTTTGCAGCTGAACTAAATTAATGAAAATTATGAGATTATTTTTTCACTGCTATGGATATTCAATTTTCGAAATTCTGCCAGGTAAGGTTTGTGTGAGATCTCACTGGTACGATCGCCCTTCCCGAGTCGGCTCTTCCTTGCTTTTCGGTAAAAGTAAAACACACAAACCTCCAAGTCATTCTATTTGAATTAGGTCCGATCGTCCGTCAGAGAAAACTCTGAACTATATTTGCGATGCTACGGGGCATCCAGTGCAATACTTACGCGTTGCGCATCCTGGTCATTGTAATTGCAAATAAAATCTCTCATCTGATAGGAGTGGAAGACTGTGCTACAACCCGATAACGACTCGAGCAGTTTGTAAGTCGTCCATCTGAAAATATAAAAATACGGCCGGAGTAAAACTGCGTAACTTGTCCATCCCACGATAAGTTGCTTTTCAGTCAACCCAGAAAAATCCGAGTTATTGGAACTTTCTGCCCGCGAAATAATTGCAATCGATTCATCTAAGAGAAGTGCTAACTACGACGCCAAGGAAATAATTAGAAAATCTTTTTGGGAAAATGAAATTAAACCAGAATGACGGTAGGAGCCAATTATCCAACTAGCCTAACTTGATTTAGTCAAAAAGAAAAGGAACTATCGGAGAAACTTCAGACATGTCAAAAACTGGAGAATTTTGCATCTAGTTACAGGACACTTATTGACGATCCAGACCTCATCACAAGACGGAGACATCTATATTTCAAGCAACGTATAACACAGCAATCGCTAAAGATATGAGGTACCATTTTATCTGTCCTTTAGAGTGCTTTCGGCCGCCATACCTACTGCTAATATAGTTATAGCTATGTCCTAAGAAGCCGCAAATATACCAAAAGCCGGTGACACAACGCAGGACATTGATTTAATTCCTAGTCTAATTGAAGCGCGGCTGCGAGAGCTTAACAGCTTTTGACTTGAACTTTTAAAAAAGTCGATATAAGACACGAGGTTCTTGATAAGAAAGCATTAGAAGATAATATATCCCAATGGAGTAACGGACCGAATTGTTTACGTATTGCATCATGTGGGTGTTACAATGATACCGAGATCTCTGAAAGATTTGACTATAGGAACTCCATTTACAATAAGTTAACAAATTGTTATAGTTAACAAAGTATGTCTTTTAAGTGTAGGAGAGTGCGTCTGGGAAAAAATTACTTATCTCGCTCGGCTGACATCATTGAAAATTATTATCTCCGACCATTCGTAGGGTGAGTTGTCTCACAAGTGTTTAGGGGCACCGTATAATTTCGAGATTTCCTGCGTATAATCTATGTTTTATAATAGAGGTCATCACGTTTTGTACATGTAACATAAAAATAAAATAGGTCTGCTAAAATTATTATTAAATTTAACATGGAAAGGTCTATTTTTAAGATA
This sequence comes from Varroa jacobsoni, assembly GCF_002532875.2. Lineage (NCBI taxonomy): Eukaryota > Metazoa > Arthropoda > Arachnida > Mesostigmata > Varroidae > Varroa > Varroa jacobsoni. Next base: position 78,691 of record NW_019214543.1, read on the forward strand.
GCTACAGATTCAGAATTTTGGGGTGTTTGTCAATATGAATATAAACCAGTATCTATTAGCCTAAAATAGGTTGCTTTATCAAATACCTTAAAAAATTGAAGCATATAACTACAGATGGTCTTGTTATTGTTGTACAAAGTTAGATGAGATAGCTTAGCGGGTAACGTATTTGTCGCCTGATCTTGGAGACACGTTGTGGTCTGATTTCGGACCTGGGCATGGATAGACAGACAAAGAGATTTCGTTTCGTGGTGGCTAAAAGCTAGCCAGCCAACCAGTCAGCCGTCTGTCTGCCTGATGGAATTAGGCCTAATGGCGATAGCGCACGTCAAACTCGAAACATTGAGGGTTATATAAGGAAAGTGTTCGCTTATTTTTACTCTCTCGATGTCATCGCTTCGTGTTGTTACTGGGCTTCTGCTTTTGTAAGGAAAAGATTAAAGTTTTTAAAATTTAATTTGTATAGTCAGTTTTTATATTTATATATATATATATATACAAAATATAATACGACAAATATATAGTCAATTTTATATTTGCTCCCCAATTTGATATTAGCCCCAATAGATCCGGGTAGCTTACCGTAATGATACGTAATTCAGTAAAACGTTGTACTGCTTTACTGCCACGAAAAGAGCGATCATTGCATTTTAGAACATAGGCCTATCGTCAAGACTATATATAAGATACAAAAAAATGTTGCATTACACTTTATTAAACATAGAACAACATAAAGAAAAACCAAGTGCAAAGCTGTCTCTCGTAATACGCTTGTAATTTTAACAATGTCCCAACATTAGATCTGTTACCATGTTTATTTGTCCGAATAATACTTAATTTTTACATTTCAGGTACGTTTAGAATAAAAGTGAGTAAAGACGACATAGCCATGCTGGAAACTACCCCTTAATTGAACGCCTTTTATGTTAGCTACTCCGTGGAAGAAAAGAAAATAAAATTCCATTTAAATAGAGTACATTTGAATTGGCCTGTTCTAGCCCAAGAAAAGGGGCGGCCTTCAAATTAAAAACCCAGACGTATTCGCAACTAGCAAACGGTTTGTTCTTAGCTAAACAGAAAGCTCTATCACGGAACGTCTATTGACTATCAACTTTCCGGGCCAACTTTTCGACCTCGTACTAACTTAAATAAGTAACTTAATCAAACTAATAGCTCGGATGGCATCATTCTCAAAACTATTGTGTTACTTTATTTCTCACCAATGAGCACCAATTATGGCCAAAACGTATGTTCTACGACTTCTGTCAAAGGTGATTCAGGTACCAAAGAACGTGGTTTATTGAGCTACAATAAATTTATCAACAAAACTATGCCGATGGCAAATAAGACAAGCAGCGCCAAATCGCGTCACAGAAATGATGAGCCGACTATAGTCTGCTATTGTTGCTAGAGTTAACTAATTAACTGTAGATCAGTAGCTAAAGCTCCAGTAATCTATCGTTCGCGCGTCAGCCGTATTGCCGGTTAGCTAAAATTTGTGTACTTTTTTTTTTGTCTAGTTATGTTACCTGAATCTTAAAAGCTGATATTTCGAAACGAGTACTAGAGATATAACGGGCGACCAGGGTTTCGAGCTATTTTTTTTTTATAAATTGTCTCACTCGGCACTTGACCCGCAGGAAACACGTTGTTAAAATAGAGTTTTTACTTTGTAAATAGGTTTGCCTTACCCAGTTCAACCCGAACCGCAATCGAGAACTTCTTGTTTGAAGAAAACTTTGAAGACTTTGTACTAAGATGCATCAGTGAAATATATCGGGCAAAGGTCCGTCTCTCGAATCAACGCAGAAATTTATCAAGTGATTAATGCAACGTTTCAGAGTACCTCTCAGATTGGAAATAATCGTCAAATTCGTTCTATAGGATCAGCTGTTTGAAGGCATTAAGTGCTGTTTTTCATTTTTACTACCAATTATATTTGCTTCCCTCCAGCGGCTAACTTAATTACTTGCATTTTGTCAACCAACTGTTTATTTCAAAGGGCATAAGTTATTGAAATTTATTGGGCGTTTGAAGTATTTTTTAAGGCTTCAACCGTCTCACATATCTACAAGACAGGCGTGGCAGCTAGAGCGGAGACAGAGAATGTCAACTCCATCAAAGCCAGCACAATTTTTCATACTCCATTCAAAGGGTTTGGGACTATATCAGATCACCTGCAAAAGCTAGAGGGGTGGTAGAGCATCCCTGCAGTAAATGTTTTTTAACCCATCATTTCACTACTTAATAACACAACAGACACAGAATTGGATGACAACAGATCCAGTTTAGAAAGGCATCCCTTTGAGCCCGCTGGTTCTGCACCCGCTGCCAGCATTAGCAAACGAAATTAGCGACATGCTCCGAAACAGCGCTTCGTTAAATATGCCCATAGTCGTCGCAGATTGATTTTCCAAAATGGCATTCAAACGATTCTGAAGCAGAGACCTCGTTTAGTCTCTCGGCAGCTTAGCGAGCAATAATAACCATCAATGAAACACGTATCTACAAAGTAAAGCGCCATTGGAACAGTGCATTGTATATAAGGCTCCAATAGCGCATTTTGGCGTTCAAAGAAAATAAATTGCCTTCAGCATGCTGGGTTTAGATAAATGATGATAGAAACAGGCCAATAAATAACAGGCAAAGACCATTATTGAATCATTTTCTAATTTTTTTTCTCGTTGTTGACCACGTTAATAAAATCTGGGATCGTTTGTTAGCCCCAATGTTCATATCGTAGTTGTGATTTTACTTATGAGATATTGAACTTTTCCCTTTTTCATAAGACGATATACGCGTACAGAGAACTCCAGCCTGACAGTTTTGTTAATTGGACAAAACAGTCACAACAGACTTGTAGAGCAAAGCATCTTACCACACTATAAGGCATTTATATCACACTATTCCGATGCAGTTTTTATATTGCGTTTTCCCTACAAAGCAGTCTCTCATTTAGCCAACAGCCGATAGATACCCTATTAAGAAAATACTTGGATTCAAATAGAAATTAGGCACGTATGTTGAACTGTGCCTGCTGGAACCTGAATTGCTATGTGCTTTCTTGATAAGAACCTAGATCGGTACACGCTTCAACATAAACTTTACGTTTAGTCTTACTTTATACCGCTTCTCGTATCAGTTTCAGCTTCCGGAAAAAAAGCGAGACACGAATAGTTTCTGCGATTGAAGTAGCTTGCTGTTTGAAAAATCTATTTCATCTTGTTTCTAATCTATTCTAAATGGGTCATTTTGCCTTTTTCGTGTATCGTTCTTTAGCAAGGCCTAGCATAGGATTTTCAATGAGACCGACTAAACATAGGTTAATATTTAAACAGGTTACTCTTCATATTAGCTTACTATTTTGTTGCAGCTTCCGTCGGTTGGCTGTCGTTGTTAGCCACGCCCGACAAGCAACTAGCCCCCGTTCGGTTTCCCCTATTCGTGTTTGAGCCCGCCTGTCGGATTCACCATAAAATTACCGTAGCTCGGTATTAGTACTAGTGAACAATGCCACTCGTCGAAAAGGCAGCGGCTGAGCTAGAGGCAGCCATAGACCAGATTGTACCGATGAAAAAGATAAAGGAAAACTAATTTGGCAAGGTAGAATATTTTCCACCAACATAAACTTTCGCATTAATAACACGACGGCTGTTTGCTTTTCATGGCGTGAGTCGAAGACAATCTGGGGGCAGTTTCGCATCGTATCAAGAGGCTTCGGCTGCGGTTCCACATTATTAGAGATGAAGAAGCTGCCACTGATCGTGTACTGCGCAGGTAGTCGAGACAGGTGATCCACCATGGCAGAAGCAGCGTGGTGTGCGGCGCGATCATTGTCTACCGTGTCGCTTGTTTTAGGCTGTTTAGCTATGTAGCGGGTCCGCTGTATTCGTCGTGTCCCGTTGCTTCCTAGACGGTTTTAGGGGTTTCAAAACAAACGGGATGGCAGACGCTTGTTCCAAAAATCGTCGAGAGCCATGACGAAGATACGAAGTTGGTGGGTAAAACAAAGGTAGAAATCGACGAATGAGAATGCGACAATGAGCTGCTACATTTGTAGGTAGATAGATGACGGCACGAAATAGACAGACTGCCGGTTGTAGCCATGGCAACGAGATTTTTCAATTAGGCAGGAAACAGCACAATTACAGGATTGCTAGACTTTCCCTGATCTATTGCGTTTGCCTGCCTGACCCTGATGTCTGTGTCCTTAAATGGGATCACGGACGGGCGTAGGTAGAGGGCGAGTAGAGAAAACGACACAGTAAAGAGTGAATTGACTAGCACGTGAGTTAACTCTCAAATCAAGCTGTACTTTGTCTTTCTTTCGAGGTGATGTGAAGGGGCAACTTCGAGCAGACTGCGTTGATTCTTTTGCCTGATGTAGCCTCGTGCTTGCTGATAATTACAAACCTTGAAAAGGGAATGAAGGAATTCACAGGAAGTCAGGAACGCCAACAGCCACAATAAAAGCTTATACTTGTAGGGCTTCATGTGTTCTAACAATAAGCAGCAGAATAGATTTGTATAAGCCGAACTAGCAATACAATCCGATGCAGTGACACGTCTGATTTTGTCTCGCAAATTTGGGAAGAGTTCGTGTGCGTTTTTTGTGTACTATATATATATATATATATGCGCTAGTTTACTACAATATTGCAGAAACTGAGAATTTTTTAAGTGTTGGAATCTGACTTGCTTAATGTATCCACACAGATCTTGCTTGTAAGGAATACTAAAGTGAAGATTCGGAAGATACCCTAAAATTCAAAGCAATCTAGTAACCTAAAACGTGAGGTCCAACCGAATGTTTGCGGTGCGCAGGGATTAGAAATAGCCCGACTAGCCTGGAAAGTATGATGAAAATAAAAACAAAGAATTATTTACCTGAGGGTCAAATTCGTTAGCCCCTTTCAAAGAACTGGAGTAAAAAATGAATACTCATCTAAAAGCCTGCTACACGCAACATTCATCTTGTTCCGTACACGTCATCGAAAACGCTCGTGCTAGATTATGTTTAAGATAAAGGCATTGATATTAAAAAACAAAAAAATTATTGAAAAAATTAGTTAAAAGCTAGCAATATATATATGTTGTATTGTTTCGAAGCATCTTTTCTATTTTTTTCAGAATTTTCGGGTAACAACAATAATAATAACGAACGTCTGCATTTAAAAAAATACACATATAAGGACCAGAAGGCTGGAAAATAAGTTTGCACTAAAACTTAAGTTTACATTAGATTCAAATGGTTGACCGTGACTTTGTGTGGGTTTTCTTTGTAGGCATAACTCGTTTCTCGGGCCAGCTTCATCAATTTTCTATCATCTTTACGCAGTTACTTACATCGGACTTTGACTGTTGTCTATGTTGCGGGCGAAAAAAGCGAAGTTGGTAGATAATCCAGGGACTACTAGAACGACCGCTACCATGAAATGCCCGTTAATCGTTTCAAATTCAAACTTATCCCTTTATTTCCTTGTGTATATATTGTGTTTCACGTCAGAGCCCTTTTTGACTAATTCACTTTATTGCAAAACATCATACCAGATTCTCCTGTTGCCTTCACTGCTATTGTTTATTTACGGGGCAATTTTAAGCCCACTTTCTTCGTACCAACCTCAATGCATCCAGGTCTCCTTCGTCCAAGAGAGCGAGCCCCAGCCTTGCACGGTCGTTAGAATTCAATCGAGCAACGCAAATAAGCCAGTATTACCCACTACTCTACTCTCTACTTCGGGAGAGCAGAAGACCACTTTATCAAACTCTTTTATGCAGCTGCTGCCACTGGCACTAAAATAACGAAACGACTGACTCCGGCTTCCGTTCGCTCTGTCCACGCACACTGGGCGCTAGGCATTCAGCCCAGACATTCTTGTCCTAGTTGTTGGCTAAGACACACCAGTAAGCATGGGGGTTCGAGGTTGAGGTACAGGTTGTAAGCAGACACAAGTACTCGCTTCGGGACGAGACAACAGGAGTTGACGACTCGAACAACAACATCAACATATAGCCGTCGGCCTATTTGACAAATGCGCCCACCGAATTGAATCGGATTAAATCTCCACCCAACCAAAACGGGGGTGGTGGCTCTACAGGAACAACGACAGCTACATCATTCCCTTTGCCTTTTGCATAGACTATTGGCACGGTCTTAACAAACCCCTTCGAAGGTAGAAGTCGCTCGCACTTAGACCTCCGATTCAAAATGGCTTGCTGAGACTATAGCCTCAGTTGGTTTCCTTCTTTTCCTCTTGCTGATCTGTTCTATGACCTCTTTGTCACGCGACCAAAAGACTTCGAAACGGCTCAAGCTGGTAGCGCAATGTGTAATTTCGTTAACCGTACGAACGCGATGTCAACGCTCGGACTAATAGCCAGAAGGAAAGCCAAGGACGGGATTCAACCAGCGAATAGCTGCTACCTATCAAATAGAACAGGCACGAGGTAGATAAATAATGGGAGAATATGCTTAGATGGGTGTATACTCGTTAGAGGATATACTCGCCCAACGGCGAGATGGGTGAAGTGGGGTAGATAACATTGATAGATAGATGCGTAATACGATTTGAATGCTTGACAAACAAGAGTGAACGACGTAGACACAACAAAAGTTGTGTCTACGTCGTTCACTCTTGAAGGCCGGCGACGCTAAGGGCAAGATTAGCGCTCCACGTCTTCTGCAATTTCGTCTAATAACAATCTTGCCTTTACGTTTTGATATTTATATCTATTTTTTGCTTTTTGTATTTTCTAATGCTATAAAAAATCCTGTAGAACAAATAGAAAAACTGCTATTGTCACTCGAACAATTATTTTAAACTTAAACACGACACGTGTTTATCAAGTTTGTGGTACTACTTATGCAGAAATCAGTTTGCGCGTATAAATCAAGGAACAACCCAGTGGTACAGAGTACAGGTTATAAGATGAAATAGCGCGAAATGTACAACAAATACCTCTGAGATTCAAAACAATGTACGATATAATTATCTACATATTAGCAAAATTGCCTTACCGAAATAAAGTACATACTTTTTTACCCAAGTTTTCCACGGTTTTGACAACATTGAGGTTTCTATAACCATAACGGTAGAAAGATGTGTTAAAGTACACAAAACACTCCTAACCATAGTTAATTCATATTTCTTTAGAACAATATTACCGTTATTATTAACGACAAAACTATTCATGTATCTTTACATGATAATCTAATCTACACTTTCGTCACATGCTGTAGGATTCTTCCGATGAATTTTTTTTTACTTAGCTGAGTATATGAATCTCGCGAGCAGGGAATGCTAGATTTACTGAAGGCCATTAGATAGTTAGAAGATTCAATAGCAAAAAAAGGAGCCTTGAATATAGTAGCGCGACGATTGGCAACGAAAGGTCACCTACATCTTACACAAAGTAGTACGTATGCGTACTGGAGGTGGCTTCGGCGGCACAAGCCAATACAGACCTACTACAGTTGACGTCAGCCTTCTGTGTAAGTCGAAAAAACGTGTTGTACAGTGGCACAATAATACAACCATGTCATTCTTGTCGGGCCCTGCTCTGTTTTGCTTCAGTGTCCGGAGCAGGAACCCGTAACCGCGAGCTGTGGCAAGGAGCAAAAGTAGCAAAGGGGCAATCGTTCCTGATTAGTCAACCAACTTAACATCGACATCCATCGTAACCGCCTGGGCTCTTGCCGGCTACTGTGCCCCTTTTCTTTTCCTGTAGCTGTATCTGACCAACTGAATGGGATGGTCATCCTGCAACTATTTCTGTCGAACATCTTGCCCCAAAAAGTAAGTTTTCCCCTAGGTCTCCTGCTTGTCCTTTAGACTAACCGCATTGCCATTGTGTAGCGGATCCACCACTGCGCGCACACACACACACACACAATTAGAAAGCTGGGAGTTCTGGGGACCATTGGACCACTGACCGACCGACTGCCAACAGCGACAGAGAACTCTGCTTCTATTTCTCCCTGTGTGGATGGTGTTCTTCGAAAGCAGCCATGCGTTGCCGTTGATTTCCCTTAGGATCCCTTGGCGCCTCCACAGCTCCCCACCCAGTCCTGTGTACTAGCTTCAGTCAACCCACCATGTACTGACTCTCTGTACGTCAGTGTAAAGCTACATCCTATTGCAGCTAGTCTTCTAGCCGTCCTGGTTCGTGTGCGGTCGGCCGCCCTACTTGGTGCTTCTGTATTTTCGAAAGCAGAATGCATCCGGTCCGTCTGTTAGATCTGCAAAGATAACCTCTCGTCTCACCGATTCCTTACGAGCACAGCTCCTGGCTGTTTATGCGGTTGACCGCTGTGTTTTTTCGGAATGGAGCTGGATCTATAACGAGCGTCTGTCGGCGGCCTGACGGTCCACTCAAGGTCATGCGACCTATTTGACTATGGCAAACACAAACGTTACGTTTTCACCTACCAGTTTGTGAATAAATGTGCGATCGTCAATTTAGTAATATTTGATTAATGCTGTTGTTTCAATTATCAGTGTAGACACACAAATTATAGGCAGATGACACTGATAAACGTCCACTATATCGTACTAAAATGGAAGATAATAAAAATTGGGATAAAACTTCATTTTTATTGGCAAGGGTTAAACTTGGCAGGTAATTACAGTACGGTGTAGTGGTATGGTGATCTAACACGATATTTAAAATAGGTCTCATAATCTCGCTCATGTTTATTTTCGGCATGTAAGAACTAAAGAACAACGAAGTTTAGGTGATCATTAGTGGTGCTCTCGTGGCCCTTGTTCTATGGCCCATAAGCATGCTTAATTGAAAAGTGGTGAAAAAAAATGATTCATGATTGATTATTATTAATATTAATTATTGTACTTGACTGAGAACCGAATATATTTATTATAAAGTCAAATGCATAAGTTTGCGCACAAGCTAAACATTTTTTTGAGATAATCTTAAGTTTGATACAAACTTATGGTAAGACTATCTCAAGCTTATGGCTAGTTTTTAGTAGTGTGCATATAGAAGGTGATGAAATTTAGAGAAAAGCGTAAAATTATGAATTTCCTGTGAATCCACGGCTTATCCCCTGATAAGACCAAGTTTGTCTAATCCGTTATTTTCAGTAAGACGTCGTCTTTCATTCATTCAATTAAAATTTCATTCATTAATTTTTTTTTGTTATAGAACTAGGATCGACAAATACGTCTTACCTAAAGGACTTCTTAAGGGAGCCAAAAAAAATTTTTGCAATCGATATTCTTCGGGTTGTTTGAGTTTTTACGTTTTTCTTGGATAGAAGCCATTGCGTGAACCTTAGAATATTCATCACATCTCAGTTCAGTAGCTCTGCTTATGATTAATCAAGAGGACATACCAATGCGTGTCAACTTATTTTGTTATCTTTAATGTAAAAAATTATTTTGTAAGTATCCTGTCGTTCCATTGTTACTCATATCCCACACGACAGTGTTGTTATATTTCTTATACATCGGGAAGACTTTCAATGATGATTTACTGAAAGGCTAAAACAATTTTTTCTTTCACTTTGTCGACCAAGATCGTCTTAAATCTGCTCCACTATCCCTTTTTCGAAAACAAAATTGGTAATAATAATTAGTAATCATTTTCGAAATTGTTCCTAGCTTTTGGTGCTTTCCGACATATCGGCATTTATTGAGAATTTGCCGCAGACTTCTAAATTCTCATCATTATTCATTCTCTTCATTATTCGTTCGTGAATAACAGCCAAAATGAACAACAGTAAGAAGGTTTATCCAAAAAATCCAAGTAGATGAACTAGCCGAACATTACGCTACGTAACATTTCTGCACCATTTTGATTGTGCACGTATTAAGTAAGGAGCCTGAATATCGCGGTCGTGGAAATTAAATGCTAAAAACATCTTTAAGTAGACAATCAACTATATAGGCCAAAACTGCCAAAATACATCAGGCCTCTTAAAAGCTATCGTCCTACGCATGTCTAATATACGGCTACGAGTAGGCGAATAAGTGATTGCATAAAATGCTTTTTTCTATTTATAATTGCATCTACCATAAAGTCTCCCAGTCGCCGAATCTTTCCTATAAATATCGCCTGTAGAAGATGGGTTACAGATTTTTCAGTGAAACAGAAACAGAAACAGAGTGTAAGGCGAACCCAAAAATTATAAGTAGATGATGGGTAGTGCATTGAACGTGTACAAATTCTGCCTGATGTCTATATTATTACAGCTTGAAAATTAAAGTTAATCCGGTTGAATATCAACTGGACAGGCGGAAAGATCACAAAAAAGGTAACTGAAATATTACAAAATACTAAAATGGTTGCAAAGTCTCTGCTTCAACGGCCATTAACAATGTCAGTAAAACTTTAACGAAGTACGAAAAGTTCACGTAATAAAGTAATCGATAACATAATTTTTATGGTACAAGTTGCGAGCCTGACTGCAGGAAAAGTTAAAAGGGATGTGATAATAAAAAAATATTAAAAACAAGTTACGTATAGGAACGTATTTCCTACTACGAATTGCCACTAAACATCTTACTAAAATTCATTGTGATATTTAGTCGGTACGTTATAATGAGCGAAGAACAAAGTGACACGTGCAACCTGCCAAACAGGTGGTTCACACGTACGAAGATGCAGAGTTCATCCCGAGTCGTAAACAGCATCACCACAAGGTCCATTTCGCAATAAAATACAAGTACTTCTAGCGCTAAATGTGCGCATTGTATGTCCTAGTTAGTGAATGGCGGCGACCTAGCATTTAAATTATAGCTCTTATAACGAAAGTCGTATCTTCGTTAACGCAATACTGATGTCGATCATTATTATTAGCATATAAGAAAAAAGACCAAAATATGGCGGTCTTCGTCCTACTTCTGAAGCTCATGATTGGCATGCCCGCTTACGTTAAGTCCCCACAAGCGAGGAACCCTAATTAGTTGAACTGAACATAAAACTTCATCACCTAAATACTTACTGTCATAATGTTCATCATTCGTATGTCACAAATCGGTGCCATAGAAATGCGTTAGCATTTCATGAGATGGCTATTTTCTCGTCGTATCTGTTCCAGGATTGTTTACAGTACATGATACCACTGTACCGTGAATCGCGAAGACGATATTTCCGATCGAAGCCGAGATTCTTGTGTTGCTATCCTCAGCTTTATGCATCGTTCGTCACGCCCCTTAAGACTTCAGTTCAGACGTGACTTTTTGGCTTCCACTTGACACGGATACCACTCAGCTACCCCACACACTGCACAGGAATTCCTCGAAAAATTTCGAAATTGACACGTCCGCCATCGCAAGAACATTCTTCGCGTGTCGGTATATATGAATGTTTGAGGTTTAGTCTGTCCAATGTTGCTGATACGCATTACGGTCGGCTGACCGCCTTGCGTGTGTAAATGACGACATAAGCCGCCATGAAAGAAATGAAGAACTTTTATAATATATATAAAAGTAAAAAAATGTTAACGGTTCTCCGCATTTTTGAGCGGAAAAAATTTTAAATATCGACGTTGAAGCCATACTCGTATATGAATACCGCGGCAAGTAACTTACAAATCGACGTTGTGACAACTCTGATTACGAACAAATGGGAAGTGCGGTGTGAATGATTTATAAATTCCATGATTTTGTGTGGAATCAAGAGCACGTAACTTTGATCTGACGGTCGGGAAATGTTGGGCCTTTTTTTTTATAGGCTGATGGCCGACAGGTACCGAAATAACGTGAATACAATTATGTCATTTGAAGCGGTTACATTACACTGTCTCATACTGTTTGTTGGACTTTGACCCACGCTTAGGCAAATGCCTTCTCATCGACGATCTAGATTTCAAGTGAGAACTGTCACAAGAAACAAAAGAAAGCGACTGATTCTGAAAACATACCTTGTTTTATTACATCGTCCTCTTATTTTATCACATCAAACTCACTGTCTTAGAGAAGAAAATAATTCAACATTATAAACGAACTAACAAACTGAAAAATTGATGTTGGCCTTGTGTTCCGCAGATGTATTTATAGATGTATATATATATATATATATATATATATACACTTCGTTTAGGTGCACAGCATCGGACATACTCTATGAGCTTTCTGGGTTCCTGAATTAAACCCTTAGGATTGGTTTATAGTATCTGTAATAAAAAAAAATAATGTTCAGTCAAACTAGTTTGTCGAAGTAAGATTATTGACAGATAAATTTTTTATTTACTTTTGTATACAAGATACACGTTAACATGAACATTATTAAATCTTGTAATTAAATGCTTTTTATAATTTTTTTTTCATTTGACAGTTAAAAATTGCGATTTTTTTTTTATATTTCAACGAAAAAAAGTGCAAACTTTTTTGATTCAGAAACAAGTATTGTTGACCAGGTGGTACTATTGCGATGACAAACCGATGAGCTATTCAAAACGATATACTCCTAACTACATCCAATTCCTTTCCTTGAAAATTCATGAGTGGCCTAGAGTTTTCAGTAGCAGCCCGACTAGCCCAAAGTATAGGAAGGCTGCATATGCTTTCGATGTCATTAGGACGTTTTAATACTGCAGATTGGAATATTTCTATGAATAAAGATAAGTACACAATTCCGCTCCACTATAGCCTATTTTCACCCTGAAAAATTCTATAGAAGCACTTTTCAACCAATACTCACCTTGCGGACTCGTGGGCAGTTTTTCCTTTTGTGTTTCAGCTTGCTGTCGAACATACATGATGTAAACGAGGTGTTCAGGAATTTCTTCCGCAGAATGTAGACCAATATGTTTATGTTTGTTTGCAGAATCCTCGCTGGATCTGAAGTGCGTTAGAATCAAGAAGTTAAAAAAAGGGGTTCAAAAAAGTTCAGTAATGTCGCTACCATCGAAGGTTCGCTAGCCATGTAAGCCACCTGAGACGTTCATAACCGAAAAGCCTAGTTTAACCCAACTTGTTAACTTGGTTTAACTTGAGTCAGGTAGCCCTATGAATGGTTCTTTCGGATGATAGATCATCAGGCGATTTCAAAGGATTGTCGGCACTATACCTTGTATCGTTATGTTCCGTGGGCGGTTCATAGCTTTTGTGGAACGTCTGAGCAGGTCGATTAGACTTATCGTTGGCGCTAGCAAGTCTACTTTTACTTCTGGGTTTCTCGTCAGGTTTAGTATCTCCATGTTCTTCTATTTGATCGGAGTGACTAACCGGTGGATCACGCTTTGCATCATCCGCTCGCGTTTGATTTTCAGTTCGGCCTGGGCCCTCTGTATTTGTTTCTTCAGACGTTTGATCAGGGCTCTCTTGAGGCATTTCACGAAGAACCTCATCCGATTCTGCCGGTGCATTATCATCCGCTGAAATCGTAGAAATATATGAGGCTTGTTCTGAGTGGAAATTAAATATGCCATATTCACGCTGTGACCCACACAGTTTCAAAGGCTGAAATAGCTATCCAAACGCTTTCTAAAAAGCTTCCATTTGGTTCAGCTATAACAGTTTGTACAACATCCACGGAATATATACACGCCGCTCACGTGCTTACTATTTGTTTCTGTGTGGCATTTAAAAAAAATCTTTTTGTGGGTGTTCAGCCAGATGAATATAATATACCCTATAAAGAACTTATTTTCGGCGTACATTTCTGATTTTGTTGTTTATCCGGTTCATTGGGGGGCGTGTAGTCAGTATTCTGAGTATGTGCCTGTGGTTCATAAGAGACTTTCCGCGGCGTGCCGTAACCCTGTTGAGGCGCTGGTACTTCCAGCGTTACCACGGCATGTTCAATCGGCAGGTGGAACGGGGCAGTGGAAGGCCTAGGTGTCACTTCTGAGGCATGAGGTTTGCCATCCATGTACGGATGGCGAGTTTGAATGAAGTCATCTATGGGCGAATTATGGAAGTCATGAGGAGTGCCTCCGAACTTAGTAGGTTGGGCAAGCTGGTCGCTGCTCGATGACGGAACACCACCAGCTTGAGGTCCCTGCACGGGCTTGAGCTGACGGTAATTAGATTGAATGAGACTCTGTATGGGAATAAACTGATTAGAACCAGGATGAACCATATGTACGGATTGGGATTGAGCATGGTTGACCCCCCGAAAATTCAGCATAGGCTGTGCCTGCACATGACCTGCTTGAGGGCTATGCTCCATTACATTTTTAGAAGTGTTGGTAGGCTGAAAGTGATCTTGGAGAGTAGGAAGATAACCTTGCATAGGGTCTATCGAATGCTGCGTACCAATCTGTGGCGGACGTTCATAAATTTTTGGAGCACCTGCGTGATTAACTTGTTCATATACGTAGCTTGGGAGACTTTGGTAGGCAAGACCGTATCTTCTTGGTGTCTGAGATGGAGGACCATAGCCGTAATAAGTCGGCGGAGTACGGACGTAGGTTCCTTGAATTTGGATGTCTGGCGTGGAAGTGGGATGAATTTTGGACGCTCGTCCGGAGACTGCTTGAGGCTGACGATCAGCTCCATAGTTAGACACAGCGGGCTGAGCATGTCCCTGTAAAGCTGACTGATAGGCCAAAACTGTGTGACTCAAAGTGCCATAATTTTCCTGTTGAGATGTAGGCCTATAGTTCGACCCAGTTTCGTAAACTGGCCCGTACCTTGCTCCGTAGACAGATTGGAGCTGTAGAGCTGGCCCAGAGTTTGGCGAGGCTTGTGGTACCGCTCTATAACCTGAGCGAGCTGGTGAATTAGTTGCTTGGTTAGCTGACAGTTCCAAAAGCGCTCCGTTATTAGACTGAGCCTGTAAATTAAAAGAAGACTGTTGTATTTCTTGACGGCCAGACTGAGTATGCAACGTATGACCATAATTAGGAGAGGTTTGCGGTGACCATGCATATTCGGATTGGGCTTGTGAAGCTGGTCCATACTTAGATGATCCATTTCCTGGTTGGACCTCTGGAACAGGGCTATGGTTTAACCAGGCTTGTGATTCCTCTGCGTAATTAAGTAGGCCCTGCGGAGCTGTTGTAAAGTTAGACGAAACTTGCGGCGATAATCTAAACCCAGATAGAGCCTGTGGAGCAGGACCATGATTGGACAAGATTTGTGGTTTTTTTTCGTAACTAGGTTGGCCTTGCAGAGCTACTTTGTCATTAGATGAGGCTTTCGGTAGCGGTCCATACCCGAATTGGGCTTGTGGACCTAGTCCATAGTTAAATGAGGCTTGCGGTGACGATCCATAGCCAGACTGGACCTGTAGAGCAGGACCACGGTTATATGAGGTTTGCGGGTCCTTTTGGTAACTAGATTGGACGTACAGACCTGGACCATATTTAGGCAGGGCTTGTGGTAATAATTCATACCAGGATTGGGCTTGTGGAGCAGAATCATAGTCAGAAGAGGTCTGTGGTTTCTTTTTATAATCAAGTTGTCCCTGCAGTAACGCGTGGTAACTAGATTGAACCTGCGGAGCCAGTTCGTGGTTAGGTCTCACGTCCAGCGCAGAGGCATAAATGGGTTGTGAACCAGGTGCGGAGTTGTAGATTTGCTCCTTTGAGACCTGCTTGTGATCTGGATTGCTGCCAGTGCTGTGGATTGGCCCAGGGGTTAGTGTAAGAGCTGGGCTCTGTGCAGGCTGGTTTTCTGAAACCGGCACATAGGCATTTGTATTTGAGGCGCCAGAAGTCTGAGTAGGTGAAGCTTCGTAAGTATGTGGCGGATGCCACGGTGCACCCTGACTCCCGTGGGCAAGACTGTGCGGCTTGAACGTGGACGTGTAGACGCGTGACTTGACTGCATTACCAGGCGGTTGTGGGTCATAGCTTTCAGCGTAACTGAAAATAAAAATTTCACAAATATCGTTGCCTTGATGACTGTATCTGAAGCCATACTTCACCAAATGTACTGATATTACTGTCTATTAAAAATATAGAAATTCTTCACTAGGTATTCACCCCGTTTCTGGAGATCAAGAAAATGGACGCCGACAAAGTTCCTTTGAAACTTCTGAACTATAGTCAGCTGTAGTAAAAAAGAATTTAATACAAACATTCCTTCGCAAATCCTAGAGCGAGTCTGTACAACGAGGTTAGTGAAAATATCGAGCTTCTGAGGTCATTTTGGGCTCATCATACAGCATTAAAATATAAAACGCTGAGTGCAATTTTAGCTCAAGTTTTTGACCCTTTTATACAAAGTAAACAAGTAATGAATATTGCTATCATTTCTCGTGATTATATCACTACAGACGCCGCTAATCCCCAATACGGGTGTTTCTCAGGTTATATCATGGCCTGAACATAGGTAGCACCATTTCGAAGTCATACTGCTTTTATGTTTGGCTCTTCAACGAACGAGTTCGCTTTAGTAACAATGTTCATTGAGCGACAACTTGAGTGGATATGTCTCTGACGCGAGTTCAAATCAGCACTTTTCTATTTGTAGCCGTAAGTCTACCTGTTTAAGTTACCGCAGTACGTAAGGAGAAGTGAACTTTCGTACACGTACTTAGTCACGGTATTGTACAAGGAAAAAGGAAGAGTGAAGACAGGATAACCTCCCAAATACAGGTAGGATAAGCGGCTATACTTTAGTTACAGCTTGCACGGAACAGTGATGAGGTCCTGGGATAATGACAAAGCACACGATACTCAAAGAAGATTAGAACAATCTGTCACGGAAGAAAGCCTATTTTTCTTCGGACAAAACCACTTTCATGCAAGAATTATTATACTGTAGCAAGGAAACGTCCGATAACACGCAGGGTCAAATACGCGAGCGTCGATCAGTCTGCGTATATCGAGAATAATATTGTTCATTATAGCTCTGAGTAAGCGATTAAATGGTCGCGGCCAACTGTGTTTGAATGTAATTTGTACACTAACGTAAGCGTGAGAAGTATCGCTAGAGAGACACGCGCATTTCGTTATTGGCACTACGGCTAGGAAACATTGGCTGAAATCGCTCAAGTGAGGCCCGATGTAACACACACTGAATTAAAGCCAAATCTAACTGCCCCTTTCATTGCCGTCACAAAATTGAAAAATTGTTATTCAGTTGTGAGCGTAAATTTCCCGCGTAAAAAGTTCGAGCGTAAAATTAAATAAAGAGAAATTCTATATATTACCTTAGAAACATACGCATAGATAGCTAATACAAAATTGGCTGGCTGGCTAGCTTGTCTTGAGTATATTCCGACTACAAGATTTAGGTGGCTAAAAGATGGGCTGCTGTGGCTTTACGGTGAGGCTGTTTGGGGGCCATTTTAGCGAAGTGTTAATCAGCTGCCAAATCGAATAGCTCCATACATGTTAAGCCTTTACGTACATCTTTTTGTTTTTTGCATTTGTGTGATGATAATGATTACCTTCTTTGATGGTTAGGTCTCGTTTACATTGTTCAGGTTTTCGAGCGCTGGTTTGTCTCCCACTGAATACAGACTGCGAGCAATCGCATATCGTTATTAACATGTGTGAATATACTGACCAGAACGTGGTTTTCGACAATGTCACATTCGTGGAACCTTTTGCCGTCGGCGGAACTATATAACGATTTTGCCCACCTGGATGGGGATGATGGTTTCGTAGGCTCTTGGCCGAAATGCAGAGTCTCAGTGCGTCCTTTTACCACGAATTTAGCGTGCGCCGCAATCTGATATGAACGAGCTCTCGGCTTCGCGGGAAGTTCACTGCATGCGACACTCAATTGTTAGTACCTTATCATCTTAGCATTGTAGGTGGATCATCCGTTCTGTTAGGGCACAGTCGCAGCGCTAACTCGACTCTCCTTGTTCCAATGATAAAGCGTCGATGATGTTATTTTTAGTCGTATCTTATTGACAAGGTTATTTTGCATGTGCAAAGGATAACCTTAAATGTACAATTAACTATGGAACTAAGACGAATTCTATAAGCGTCGGCCTTATTCTCCGAATTGCAGAATCCATGGGTCTATCATTGCTATAAACGACTATGTTGGAGAGTGAGAACTTACGCGGGTCCTACTCGTCCTTGGGCTTCGGCCATTTTTGTTTTGGGGAACGGATCCAAACTCTCGTCGTTAACCTGAGCATTATCAGTCCTTAGGCCCTTCGATCCCTCCACCGAGATCAACGGAAACGTGGCTACTTCCGTTGACGAAAAGCCATCGTTGCTACGCAAACGAATTTTCAATTAAAAATCTCTTTATTGATTGACAAAAGTCAAGGCTAGTATTGCTACGACATTACCTAGATATGTGTTATTATATAGCTAACAACTGGCTACTGCTTCATTTAATCAGGTAGTTCTGTGTGATATTACCATTACTTATTACGAGCATCTGAGTTGACGCTTTAATGCTAAAGAAATGAAGCTAATACTAAACAGGACATAAACGATGCAAACCTAAGCACACTGTCGACATTTTGATCCTTTTAAGGTACACCCCGATACTGAAAACGGCCACAAGACTTTTAAATCACAATAACAGTATCACTTATCAACTATCGTCGTTGCTCACAAATACCCGAACGATTTGAATTTACTCGCGCAAAAATTCTCAACGGCCAGCCTCATAATTTTCATAAATTTCTGCTCCATTACTACACGGATAAAAATAGAAAGATTCCCATTGATCACGTCATCGATTTCAACATGCTTTAAAACCCCCCACTTTCGGTCTTATCTTAATGAAAATCTCTGTTATTTAGTAACAATATCTTGTGAAATAATTTTGACGGCACTCTCACTATTGATACTCGAGTTAACTATCGAGCAGATGACTATAGGAGCGGCTTATATATATATATATATATATATATAAGATAGTCAAATTAGAGCAGAACGAATATAATATAGGTAATATGATGTTCATTTACTTGAGTGATGAACGAGGTGGCCGAAAAGTCGAGTAAAAAATCAATTTATTTGCACATGTACAGCTTTTACGATGCCTAAGTTGAATAATTAAATATAAGCTGACATGCTAATATGTACACATATTTATTTTCAACTAATCCGATGTTCCGCCTGAATAAAATGCCCCAAACAGTAAATTTACATTACGTTACTACAAATATATGTAACGATTTAAAAGGGTAAAACCACTGGATAGATCTAAGTTAAACATCATAACAGTAGTTGAACGTATTTCTAATTATGACCCGCACAGCTAGTATGTGTGAACCATATAGTAGTCTACGCAGCTATGGCAGGGCGTAATATGGTACATAACCTACTTACTTAGCATCGTTTGGTGCCGTGAGGGCAAGGCCGGTGAAGAGCAGCAGAACAAACAGCCTCCTCTGAACCGCCATGGCGAATGTAGCTTGACGAAGCATCCGCATGGCCGATTATCGCGTGGTATCGCGTTCCATCTATCCAAAGGCATCGATGACGATAAGCACCAACGATTTAGATGGAAAACCAGAACGCAGCTCCTATCCCGGGGCCGCTTTACGACATTCCCTAGCTCTTCGTATTGATGTTGCTTTCGAGCGCGAAACTATCATGATACGATCGCCGTATGTAACGTAGACGCAACGATAGATGGCCGCCGTATTCTGGAATCGTGGCTGGCCTAGAGAACGGCAGTACTTCTCTTAACTAGCCGCGTTGCCCTCTCTTGGTCGACAAGAGATGGTACGCATAAATGGAGGGTAGTTCAGAGCATTATGTGGGGAAAGGTTAGTTCACCTCGCTGGCCCAGGCTGACGGAGAGGTGCTGGTTCAGCACCGACGCTTACAGAACCTGTCAAAGTTCAACACTAACTGCGCTTGGCTTGGACAGAATAAGCGTACTGATTGCTATTGTAGCCGTAGAAATTTGGGTACATTCTCTCTCTAAGATGATACAAAGCTCTTCTGAGTAGTAATATCTAATGCGATCACAAGATAACTTCTAGCATTACAACCTTCCAAAAAAATTGTGCGAAAACTCCGCTAGAGGTACGTTCGTCTAAAAAAAAATTACCTTTTCTAGGGTCGCTTTGGGAGTGTGTACTGCTGCTCTATAGCACCTAACAAAGTGTATTTTACTTTTAATAAAAAATTGAGAAAACACGTATACAATCCGTTTTCGATGCACGTATTAGATAAAGAATATTTTAATTCAAATTAAGTGAATAAAATTCTGCAAAACGTTCAACATCAAATTTCGTTATCATGATTTAGACCAACTTTGCACTATTTTTTTGTAGTATTTATGATTGAGACGTTACCGTTCTAGTTCTACAAATTGCTTTTTATTCCCAACGATTGTTTATTATCCGGCCAGATCTTCCATATTGATCGGTAATACAATCTCCACTTCATCGACTTCATAACACTTGCCCATCGAGTTCACGATTTAACGTGGATAGATTGAGAAGTCGACAATGTAGGAATTTTATAAAATTCATACATAACATGAGCAAAGGCCAAACTCCCTGTACAAATCAATTAATAGCAGAACTCCTTAAAATGAACCGCTTATGGCCCAGGTATCCTAAAATAAGAGTAGGTGCCGACAAGGCCCCTGCGTGGAGTCGCAGCAAAAACTTACGATTTGAAAATTTAAGCCTCTATTTGTAGAAAATAGTCTAAGACAAATAAAAAAAAAAAGCTGAATTGAAAAAAACAACGGTTCAGGAATCAGAAACAAAAAATTGAATGTTATAGGTTTTCGCGTTCACTGTAATTATAATAAGCGGTAAATAGAAGAAATTCAATAAATCGCACCTATCCTAGAGGTGATTTAATGTCTGTAACATCTTTGCCATTCGAGTGTGGCTAAAAATCTAAGTTCCAACAATAACGATCGACTTCAGGAGCAGTTAAACGATTATACATATCAGAAGCATTCATTAGCAGTATACCCCTCGGCACCAGGAATAATTTAGAAACAAGGCAGCTACATCGGCTGTAACAGGAGTCTTCGAGTCCTGCATCAGAACAGTCTGCCTTCGCACATAATACTGCACAAACTCATGTCCCGCAGTAGTTTATGGAAACGTATAACTGAGCTAAAGGTGTCCGTAAGACACAGGTAACTGCAGCGTTGAGGTGGAGCTGGCAGTTTGGGTCAGGCAGGGCACAATTGGGTTTAATTAGAGCTTTTTAGTTCGACATGGTCTGAGCTAGGCAGATCGAGAATTGGAACTTCTTTTGTCGTACAGAACAACCACAAAAATTTGTAGTGGGAGGAAAGCACTGTCCAATGCTAGACAACAATTGGTCTGCAGATGGATATAGGCAGGAAAAGCATTTTAGGATAACTACGGGGATACGTATGACCTCTGTTGGGGTAGCTTTGTGAGAACACCCATTCATCATTTCAATATTGAGCAGTATCACCAAAGTGGTTTCTACAACGATGGTTCTCCATCGAACAGAAACAGTTTCACTAAATTTCTTTTCAAAGTAATTTTTCTATTTTCTCTGATATACTTTTTCAGACCATTTGAATGCACTTTACCTATCCACGTTAGCCCATGAACTTATCCCTTCTGTCATCATATTTCTAGAATAGAAACTTACTATGAGCAATGTACGTAGGTAAATACGAGCACCCAAAAATATTTCCTGAAGTCTTCTACAATTTCTTACCAAAAATATAAAATAGTATTTGTATATGATTTATTCGATGTGACCATCTTTCTTACAAAAGACATTCGAGTTTTTCAATTACTAGGCCCAATTATTATAAGTGGTTGCATGGGTAGCTAATATCGCACATTAACGATAATAGATAGGTAGATCAGCCTGTGTTTTCCAAGGAGTATTTTCAGGTCCTTTACAAAGAAGATGTGAGTTAGATCTTATGACACCTTTATATCTATGAATATGGACAATTAGAAAATCAATAATTAGCTTCTTTTGTCTATGAGCGTTTTCTCGCGTCTGACGTAGGAATCAGGCACGACGGTTTTTGAAGGTACTCGTTAATATGGCCCATTCTGCTGCAGATTCTAGGATATAGTCAGCAATATTCTAAAGCCAGGCCTAAGACGTACCTCACAGTAACTCTGTGCGCTCTTTTCGAAAGGTTTCAAGTTCAAATACAAATTATTGTACCCATTGGCTTCACCTGACGCGCATAATACGCATACGTACATCTGTGCTTCTCTTCTTTTTGTCATGTTGGTATGGTACTGATCCTGAGGGGTCTGTAGGTCGGGTGGGTCGTAGAGTTGCAGGTACGCAAGCAAGGTCTCTCTGCTCTCCTGCTTATTAATATTCATATATATCGAAGCAGCGTAGAGTAGTACGGATTTTTTTACTTATTCCAAACCATGTCTAGTAGTTCCGAAGGAGCCTTTCGCTTTAAACGTAAGCTGCGCTAAGCTGAGTGCACTACAGGGGTTACCTGTCGCTTAAGCTGTATGTAGTTCCCTCTATTCTGCGATGTTTTTTCCTTCCTCTTGGATGAATTGCGTCGCTTTCCTCCGGCGCCGATAGATGTTTTGCTAGAACAATTATACTGGTCAATGGTATTTTTCCATTACCAATAACGGTAGACACACCATGCAATATATATATGTGAGTTATAACATAAATAAGAACGGTTTTTCACCTGCAGCGTTATATCCAAATTCTAGCAATAAATTGATTGATTGACTACTCTCCGTGACGCTCTTTAACCCAATTTATCTATTTTTTTCCCGCCGAAAATATCCAAGCCCGCCGTTGAAAGACTCATCCACTACTGCCAGTTTTTGAGATCCTTTGCTTTGTCAAATTTAATATGCCAGCGAAAGGTGCCTGAGCTCTGGAGAATACGGTGAGCATAGCAAACGATCCGCTTGAGATTTTGCAGGGTTGCCTTAACGACATGTGTTATGTGAAGCATATAATTGTAATAAAGAAGTATGATTTTAAATTGTATGTCGGCTCATTTCTACTAGATGAGTTCGTTCAATCAATGCAACTGGGTTATTTAAACATTTGTGTGAACCATCTTGCTCTTCTCAAATATTTCTTCAAATACGAACCCTATCCAGTCCCATCAAGCGCAAATCATGGTGTTTTTGGACCGGATAATTAGCTTAACTCTAGACTTACGCGTACCTTTCAGGGTTCCTCTTTCGCTACTTCAAGTTGACATGCAGGCATAACTTCTTGTCACCCAAAAAAACTGTGAGTATAAACTTTTCATTATGGCTTTAGTTGAGGACCCATGAAAAGCGCGTTTTTTGTGAGCTTTATCCAGCCTGTGGGGAACCGGGGTCTTTGAGCCTTGATTAAACTTCATAGAGTTAAGATGCTTTACGATATTTGAGTAGTTACAGCCCGCGTTTTCACCTGATTGGCGAGTTATATATCTCCCCTCAGGGTTGATAACGACTTATTGAATCTCAATAACGTACGCCTTTCAGATCGCAGAACCCAGCTCTAAACCTACCTGTCGTAGTATTAGTCAAGCAGTTTCCATAGTTACATAGGGCGCGCTGTACACAGTGTAGACGTTTCGGCCTGCCTCGACAGATATTTGGCTTCAATGAGGAAGAACATAGCGTAGGTACCAAAATTATATCTTCGACTAGAAACATCAATTTTTAAAAGCTGAACTCGACATGAAATTTCATTTGAAGTATAACGATAAAAGCAAATAATACTCTAGAGTGGTACATAGAAACAAGCAAACAGTATGAGGTTACAAGGAAAATAATTAAAAACGCGCTTACTTATTACAACGTTAAAAAATAGTTAGATAGAAAGGTAACCTAAGCATCAGGAAGAGTGTACCTTGTTTTTTCTATTATTTAAGCACACGATGCTCTGCGTTGCTAGATATGTTTTTCTTTCCAGTGTGCTGTCAAGAAAAGGGTCAGTTACCTCTTATCAGGAACTAAATATTATACCTTCTTGGTACATACGTCATTGCACTAAATTGTTCAGAGTCCGGGAATAAAAAAATTAGAACAACTTTTTTTTGGAGTCGACTTATACCTTTTTGTCAACACTTGTCGTTTTAACCATACACCCTCTTTGCTATGATAATACGAAACTGTTTTTTCCACCTTCACTCGTTGACTGTAGCTGTCTTAATCCATTCCTCTTATTTACTTGCTTTCAAAAGTGTATTGCTGGATTCACGCCTCATCAAACACTACATGTTTTTGAATTTCTCCTCTACATTTTCAAAAACAAACTTAACAACCAATTTTGGTGCGTTACGAGCAAACATGGCGGCATTTTTGAATAGAACTGGGTCATCGCTAGATGCCGGTGCAATGTACTGAGGTTTAGTCGCGTTGAAGGGTCGCGTCATTCTCATGTTTATGCCCACGCCTATATTCTGAGTTTTAAATCTTGGAGTTAGCTCTACTTAGAACAATTTATAAGTTGTCCTGTTCAAAAATGTATTTTAATTGTATTTCTTCGCCAGGTTGTAAAATCATAACAAAACTAGCTATTAATCTATCTACGCCGACGCCATGTAGAATATATATGTACCCCAAAGTCCCGAAAAATTAAGGCTGGTGACATTTCTTAAAGAAAATTCCATATTCGATTTAAATTGTAACAAATAAATATGCTACAGAGTTCATAACAGTATTTACGAAGCAGTCTGAAGTAGTAGTAATAAGTATTTCAACGTAGAAGCTACTCGTAGAGCAGCCCTTGTACACAAGTTAAATAGAGTTTGTACATCAGTTTTCAACGTAACCCTCAATGTCGCATGATATCATTACTAACATATTAGGCCGCGTGATTCGTAGATTTGCTATACAGACGCCTTCATTGAACCAGTTTTATTTTGCTCTCCAGTACCACAGTTCTACATGCGCTCGCTTTATAAGCTGTTATAATAATCGCGTAAAACAAACTAACGGCCATATCTGTTTCTAACGTCGGTAAGTCTGCTTGGAAAATGGACGCCTGAAAGCGTAACCTTAAAACAGACGCATCAGAAGATGAAGGACCAGTGCCATTGGAAGGCAAACAGCCTTCCAATGGCACTGGTCCTTCATCTTCCTGCCTAAATATGTTACGTCCTACAGCAGCAAGTCTTTAAATGGAATAGAGCTTTTCTTGCAAAGTATGCCCGAATAACTATCATGGACATATCACTTTGTGATAGAGTGTGTTACAAATGCGCCACGGCTAACAGTGGCTGTACCTGTCAAAACGAATTCGTCTAAGTTCCGATTACCATGCCAAAAAAATCTGTGTCCTAACAGCATTTAAACAAAGTAAGATTTCAAAGGGCCTTAAAGGAACGAGATGCTTCAGATAAAAGTTAGTTAATAGTCAATAATTTAAAGCCCTAGACACTAATTAAGTTATAAAAAAGAGACAACAGTTTCCAATGGTAGATATGGTCTTTATCTTTGTGACACAAACCGCAATCGAACACATTTCATCGAGACGGCAACCATAAGTTCTATCCGATTTTAGCTAAAGTGAAAAACAATGCTAGGTTTGGGGAAATTTATATAGAAATTATGATGTTTATTCGGATGTGTCGCTGCTGATTAACAGCAGTGTTTACAATTACGTGTATGCACATCATTGATAATGTTATAAAAATCTGTTTGTTATTATTATCTTCAGCGGTGCAAAAGATCTACCTAATAGGACTGTCCCGATGCCAAGTTAAACTTCAGTTCAGCAATGCCGTAAAAGACAAACGAGCACATAGATCAAATCGATGATTATGGAATTAACAAATTCCGCACTGACCGACACGATGGGTAATTGTTGTCTGCTAGTGCTGGACCAATTAGATATTGCAGTCATTGTCTGAACGTTTTTCAAATACAGTCGATGGATCCTCTTCCTCTACTAGCCTATCATGCTTGGCTGTGGAACTGCGAGAATCTTGAGAGATTCGAGCACTTAACGCTGACAGTTGCTTTTTCACCGACGCATGTCTATTCGAAAGCGACTGCTTCTTGCCCGATTTGCTCGAAACAGATGTGCTTGTCTTTGGTGTGGTGTTCGACGAAAGCCACTGGCTAAAGACCCTCTTCATAACCCTAACAGCCATAAAGATGCTGATGATGAAAATCGTTGCGATCGACAAGCCCACTCCGATAATATACTGAGGGGATATGCAACCGGAGCAAGTTTCGATTAGCGGGCGTGAACCCGACGTGTGTGTGGCCGTGTCCACGATGAGAGTTTTGCTTTCGGCCACAGGGCGGAGTGACCCAAAAACAAAAGCTCGGACACTCACCTGATAAATACTGTTCGGCCACAGGGTGACAACACCAACGTTGTTATATGTTGTCAACTGTCCGGTGATGTCGAGCGCTTGCTCGGTCCGTTTCCACTGAACTTCATACCGAATATCTGCGTCATAAGATACACGCGACCAGCTTAGGACAGCATCAATTCCACCTAGATGTTTAGTTGAATGGCGCAGAGCCTGAAGTACGGGCATCCATTGACTTCGGTGATTTTCTAACTCAAGCGAAACATCGCCTTGGTGACGTTGACGCGCGCTATCTTCGAGGTATCCTTCGTCCCGAAGGGTCTCTCTGCTGTTTTCGCTATGGAAATCAAAGTCAGAACACCATTGCTCTATCTGACCTACTTGGCCATTGGGGCTATAAGCAGTTAGTTGAAGTTTTGATGACAACTTGAGAAGTCCACGCCGCATTGTGACGTTCGTGTAGAACGTCTGCGTTAATTGCTGCCAGTTTGAAGTAAGTTGATCCAGTATTAGCAGAACGTAAACCAATGGCTTGCCTCGGATCTGCTTCGTTTCGGAAACTGACCAGTCGAAATGGATCGCATCATCCGCTTTTCTGTAGCTATATTTTAGTGGCGGCATGGGATGGACGTCCATATTTTTTGTCGTCTCGGTGTAGTTGGAATGTAAGCGACGGAAGTTGCATGCTTCCTGACAACCAGGAAACTTGAAAGTGCAAAAAGGAGAACCGAAGGTGGGCATTACATTACTGAACTTTACCGTTTAGTATTGAATCTCGCGCTGGTAAACTGTTTCCATTGTGCTACTTAGTACATAGATGAAGAAACTTATGTAATATCTAAAATAACGAAAAATGTGTCGCAAAACAACAAACATTTGTGAGCGAAATCTAATAATATTAATAATAACTTACGCAAAGATGTTTATTATTACACAAGGGCGCCCACGCTTTGTATCTCTTGTAGACCAGACTGCAGGAATCCCAGCACTGAAAATGCATAGTATTTTTTTTATGAGATCTTCACCTTATTTCGTAGAATATCGGTATCTACAGTTAAGAACTTGTATAGTCGGATATGGATAAATAAGCCCAAACAGACTTTACCGGTACATAATACAAATGCAAATTACGGCAAAATTATGGTCTCGCTAGTATAGCGCGATTAGAATTAAATGGTTAAAATAAGTACCATAATGTTATATCTTACCATCCAGCATTCGCCGTCGTCGAAGCAATTATTTTCCGACCCAAAAACATAGAACTGTTCGAAAAAAAAAAGAAACAAAAAACATAGTTTATGAAGTTTGTCGGTAACTAAGTTAGCGCTCGGATCTCCCCTAGATGATCGATAAACGATAAATGAGGTTATTTTGGCGCCACTTCAGACGATTGCTCTGTCCATAACGATCTTAGGACGCTCTCGTTCGAACGTCTTCAATACTGTGCACAAGAAGTTACTATTATGTGGTTCAGAAATACAGTTTACGATAATGCCAGTGTTTCGATAGCTCAGCTAATTCAGAAATAAGTCCTAGATACGGAGCTCAGGTAGTCAAAATCATTCTGATCCCGCCATTACAGGTGTCCGAAATTAACGAGGCCGCGCAGACTAAAGGAGAAACTTTGGAAAATATTAACTTGTTTTCGGCACAGGGTACATTAGATACGTTCTGTGTAAACTTTTGTTCGCCGTTGACGACAGTCGAAATAACGCTCCCTGCTGCCTTTCACCTCGAAGATTACCCCCTCTGAAGAACTGATTAGTATATGTAAACCTATGCACTGATGAACCTTGAGTTGAGCTATTTAGTTCGCAGATGGCTTCAGTCCCATAAGGCAACGTATACATACCGTCATAAAAAGGCATTTGCAGAGGTACGAATTTGAAGTCTTCCTCAGACAGTTGTAATCTCAATTTCTGGTTAGGTCGATCAGCATGATCGTAGTTACTTACCTGATTGAGACATTGAGCACGGCACCTGGCCATCATCACGTGCGTTTTTTTGTCAAAGGCCTCGAAGGCCATTGTCCTTACCAGGACAGCAGCATACAGCACTAGAATAGCCATAGATCTGTTATGGTGTACTACACGCCTTACAGTGAGAAACAAATGCACGCGGCGGTTCAGCTCAAACTCTTAAAACCAGTACGCTTTTGAATTGTTTGTGAGTGAGGGCCGGCCAGTGATGAAAATAACTGAACGGTAATAATTGTACTGGCTTAGTTTTGACTTCGATCGTAACTTCAATCTCAAAAATAAGCCCTGATTGAATTGGCTCTATTTGTGACTGCTTATTATGTCAATTACTATACTTCGCTTCATTGGTCCCAACTTACTCAATCAACTAACTTTTCTAGGAACTTTGCACTGTTACGGACCCAATTGTTTTTGCACTTTACGTGATATCCAATAAACATTTGGCCATGCGGTCTTTTTCAAAAACTGAAATTTTGAACGGCTGCCATTATGCGAGTATCGATGATCTCACATTATTCTTTCGAATATGTGCCAGATATCTAATTTATCAATATAGTCGACTTGGATCTAGAGCTCTAGCAAACCTATACAAAGGGAAGGTTGCAAACAGAAAAACAGTAAGAAAGAGAACTGGTGCAAAACTCGTGTGCTACGATGGGAGGTTCCACTTGAAACTCTTTACAAATTTTCGTCGTTTAATGTTTCTTCGAAACAGTATGCGGTGCGATTGTTAAATGGGGTTGCTGGGGTGTTCCCCAATAACTAGTCCCAGATATCTGAGCCCCTTGGCTCGTTAATCACCGAACTAGTTTCTAGGTAGATCACAGCAAAATCAGTACGACTGTGATCACAGACAGAATATCAACGTAACGATGGATTCTATGAGGCTGAAGATTATTTTTACCCAGGCTTGCTTATTAAAGCAGCCTTCTTAGATATATAATTGAATGTCATAATTTTTTTAAGTATTGAACATGCTGCATATACGAGGTCAGTTTCTTTTACAACAATATTCGTAATGCAATGTTACCTATTCAATTCAATTCCGAAAGACATCTGACATGGATCTGAGCGTATAATTGGGCCATAAGCACATTCCTAACTACGGAACCCTAGACTTACTTAATTCTCAACCAATAAAGAAGAAGAAAGAACGCCACAATGTAAATTATTATAAACATTTATACATTTAATAATATATTTCTATTTACTTACACCATTTACTTTTCACACGTTCACAGGCTCACATAATGCTTTATAATACTAATTATTATAACCCTACGTAATCGTATAGTGGTCGTATATTTAATCGATCATGTAATAAATACATTTCCACACCATCATGTTTCAACAATAGGAATATAAAACTTTTTGGTATTCGTTACTCTATTTGCTTGGTCGAAACGATCATCTTTTTTTGTTTTTTCGTTTTGGATCGAATGCCAAGCTCCTAAATCTCTCACAAGATGTAGAGAACTGGCCCTAATAACCAACTTTACTTAACAAACACTGTTTTTGTGATATTTTCATTAAGGCTGCATTATTCTTACACTGGTTTCATTCCTACGGGTCTTTGCGACTATACACGTTGTATAGTATTGTTGCTGAAAGGTTCCTGGAATCGCTTTGCTCTATTCACGGTTGTCGAGGTTGTGTTATTGTGATTTCTGTGCCTTACACAAGTGTTCCCTTTCTACTTTGGATACATCACACACGGCTGTGTCGTTTGCTGAAAACAGACTCAGACTCTTTGTCACTCCTGTCAGATATATTATCATCGTACTCATATATGTATATATTTATGGTGTTTTGTGTGTATATCTATAGATCTGTGGTCATGTGTGTGAGGGTTATGTGACTCATGTCTCCATGCTTGTACAAACTGCGGCTTATTATATCAACAAACTCAAATGTCATCAGCCATCCGGAACTCTATCATGTACATACAAGATATCGTAAAGTCTCCTATTTGCAGTATAGCAGTAATAATGTACAATTTTTTGCTTATTTAATAATACAGGTCAGGATAGTTTCTTAGTGAGCTAAACAGCCCCTCTGGAAAATGTAACCATGCTCACAAATCGCTTCCCTTTACTTCTTTCGGTATGGTTGCGCTACATTTCATCGTATATATGTTTATCTTCTATTATCAGAACTAATTACAGTAGGAAAGCTCTCGTCACGAGTTGTAGATCTTGTGAACTCCTCGCTTATGCTCCAGTAAAGTGTCGGACCTTCCGAAGGCCTTACCACAGAGATCACACACGTACTCGGCTTTGCCTGAATGGATCTTCTTGTGCCGGGTCATAACACTATGCAGTCTGAACACCTGCAGTGATATGACGTTTATTGGAGACAAAATACTAGTTAAAAGGGCAAACTGGAGATCGATGGGAGTCGAAGATTCATAATAATAATGGAATTAGCTTAAGGGATAATAGCTGTTTGTGTATGGCCAAAAAAACGAATCTTCAGGAAAAAAAACGTTACTTAACGTTCTTGTGGCAATATGAAACACATTTTCTACATGATTCAAAGACATGATTTTTTTCTACATGATTTTAACATGATTCAAAGACAGTGACTATTAATACGTTTTGCTATGGGATGATTCGACAAATCAGTCGATCCGTGTGGTCAGAAAGATTCACTTGTACAGATTGAATGCTGTGGAAATAAACGAATAACAACCAATGCTATAAACATTACTACACCAACAAAGATACATCATAAAACGCCGTTATTTTGTTTGACGTGAAACCCCTAAATAGAATTATTATTAAAATAAAAATTAAATAGAAATAGAGCTGTCTGTGTTGCCCTTGCCAACGTAAATTAGTACATGTTGCAGAAAATGCACCTTGCATTTCCTGAACGCCATTTTCCTACTCGGTCAAAATTTCGAGCTAACTCCACCTCATATTGGATGATAGTAATGGTTGTCAACTAATGGCGTAGCAATGGCCTTTTGTTTAGCGATGGTCCAAAATCCACGTCTTACATTTATGGAATGCATCCATTTTATTCATTATTATTCTGCTATTTAGGTAGATACTTATCTCGCTGCTCTAAATGTCTATGGTACGAGCCCATGAACTCTTGAAACGCAGTTTTCATAGGTTAGGATTTGAATAATTTTCCTATTAGGATCCTATCGAGGCCCTTAGAAAAAGTGGTGGAAGCAACGCCTAGCAGGTGTAATGGATGACAGAGGGCCATTGTGATACGCGTAGTGCGAGGTCGAGCAGAGTCGTGCTGGTGATAATGGTGCACCCCCGTTCACTAATCTTAGCTGCCTAGTGCAAAGTTTACTATACTTCAGCCGTAATCGAAGAAACGGTACTCATTAAGCTGTAATAGATAGAACCAGCTTTAAACCCCCCTAAATAGACCCCATATTGTTGTAGCCATGCATTTGCTTTATGGTGATATTCCGGCAGTTCAATCGCAGCCTTTCACTGATGTGACCATTCGCGATCATCGCAGGGGACCCGGTTTTTTTTTTTTTATTATAAATCAACTCTGTTACAGGAATGGATCACCGTAACGGCTGGAGAGCAAAGAGTAACGTGCCATTACTTTTCCAAGTCATGTGGCATTTATTTGTCAAATTCGTTAATTTCATCAATCTAATCAATATAAATAAGTGCATACTTTTTACGTACACTCACGAAACGGACGCACTTTAAGATGGACCGGCTTCTACTACAGTTTTTTTTGTGATACAACTTTGAAGGGGGTGAGGGTCTTTTAGGTTATTGAATTTTGGGTTCTCTCTCTCCGGAGCTTTTCGAATCATCGGCTCGCGGTTTTCTAGTAGAAGATCTTTCATCGAGTAAAACGGCCAACTGCCTCCGTCACTGTTATTCCCTACCATTCGGTTATCTGGTTTTCCGTGGGTCACTGCCATTTGCTTGCTAAAAATACGAGTATCAATACCCGAATGAACGGTCTCAAGAGCACTTCAAATACAGAAAAAATATTGCCAAAAATCGCACCGTTATAAAAAAATATATTAAACGACAAACATTAACCATATATAGACGTGGTTAGTGTCTGTCGCATTTCATACTAAACGACCTAATGTCATACATGGCAAAGCTTGTCAAAGATGAGCTAACAGTATTTAACATACCTTGTGACAAACTGGACAGGGAAAACCTTCCTGACCAGTGGCTGGGTCGATTTTCGGCCTCGGCAGCGGAAGGCCCTTTGGTTCAAGTCGCGTGAATGGGAAAAAGTGGCTAAGTAAGAGATCTGGGCGCAGGATGGCACCTTCACTCAGAAGTCCGTGTTCCGCCAGCAATTCAGCTGCTGCCGCTGCTGCAGCTAGGTAGATGAAACCCCCCGGTGGTCGATTTGTCGATCGAATTTAGCATGGTACAAAGACAAACAATCGAGACGTAGACAGTAATTCTGTCAGTGATTATGCTACTCTTTCTATAAGAAACTCTTCATTTCAATCTTCTGCAATATACAAGTGCCGCAGCGCTCTCATCTGCTTGACATGATGCATGTTTACTCTCAATCCTCGAAATAACTTTAATAAATGTACAGCTACATGTTTTTTTTCCACAGAGAATCCATTCATACACAGCAGAAGCAACACTGTTTTCTTAACTAAATTTTTCGTACATACGTTTGAAGTGCGTACGACGATAGTGGTCGAATAAACTGAAATTTATTCTCATTTTTTGATATCTCCACACAGATCATGTCTTCACAATGCAGGTGCAAGGAATGTGTGAGATGCGAAGGGCACGGGTGCAGTGTTAAGAACTTTGTGACCGTAATTCCTAACCAATGTCTTCTGTGCCGATTCAGAAGCTCGTGCATTCGGATTAAATGACACAGCTAGCCTAATTTATTAGAACTTTATTTAGTACAAGAATGTATGTATATGCTTGCTGAGGACGACACTAGCAGCTGAAGATTGCCTGCTCTCTCGTCGATCATTTAGCATCCACCATAGGCTTCGCGATGGTAGTCAACTTGATTCTGAACACTTTGGTATCAGCGCGCAATTCAGAGATCGTCAAGCCAGAAGAGAGGTTACGGAAGATTGTAGCAAGCTGATAATCTGAAATGGAG
This sequence comes from Varroa jacobsoni, assembly GCF_002532875.2. Taxonomy (NCBI): domain Eukaryota; kingdom Metazoa; phylum Arthropoda; class Arachnida; order Mesostigmata; family Varroidae; genus Varroa; species Varroa jacobsoni. Next base: position 111,821 of record NW_019214543.1, read on the forward strand.
ATAGGCTGTTATTTGGCACGCACCACAAGCCACATTGGTTAGCAAAACAAAGAAGCTCGTATTCAACAATATTCGAATGGATGTTTTGTTTACTCAACTGAAACACACGAGTTCGATATAATAGAACGAATGTAGCTCTGGGAGTAACCACTACGCTAAAAGGGAAAAAGTAGCTTGGTCTTTAGTTATGCGTACTGAAAAACATTTTTTTCATAATGAATATATACTGGAACCGACGTAAAGAACAAATGAAAGAAAAAGATCCGTGCGAAAAGGTACGTTTGATAATTTGTTTGTTGCCTTTTTTTATTGAAATGGGAGATCCCGACAGGATACTGTTCTGCTCGCTACGTCTATCAATATATATTTATATATATGTACATATACAAGATATCAGCGCCGTCGAATACTTTCGATTCTCGTGTCCTCCGCCGACGTCCGTGGTTTTTTTTACTTCACTTTTGGATTCTCAATCAGCAGCTGATCCATACCTTTTTCGCTTCCAGTTCTTTGTTTTGGTTCAGTTAAATGTATCTAGAAAGTTTATTGGTCTAATTGTTGGTATGTTTATTTATCTTTGCTCCGTCTCTGTCAAGTTCACAAAGAATTGTCTTCTTTCGCTATCACTTTTGTTATTTGCTATTTGTTATGCAAAAACATAAATCATTTCACGTTCTCTGTTTTTCCATATTTAGGTTCTGTTCGTGGGTTAACCTTGAAGACTTCTGTCGTAAATTTTCGTTGCTATTTTCTTCATGTTCTGTATTGTTGTGTCTACTAGATCTATCTTTGTTTCGACTACTATTTCTTTAATTTATTTATCATTATCCTTATAATAGTTTGTATATATTTTCTTTTTAAATATAATTCTATATATACTAGTACAGTTTTTTTTTAGTTAGATGCTTGTTGCGCCTTCACCTCGAGACACATTCAAAGAAAAGTTAATGTCGGCTCAGCCATTTTCGCATAAAGAACAGTGTCTGCGCCTTGTCTATGTTATCTTCTTGGCCACATATTGTCATTGCTTTGTCTGTCTTCAATGTGTCTATGTCAATCATACGGTTTGTGTTTTTCGTGTCTTATCTATTCGTGTGGAGATTGCTTTCATTGGCTATTCATTAGCTACTGCTATTTTTCGTTTCAATCAGGTTTGATTTACCTTTCACCCTCGTTCGTCCTTTTCATTCTTCCATCTCCAGTCTACCGCTCATTTTTAGCATGGGTAATTACTTTTCATGATCCCCATAATTTCAATACGACTCTATATTCAACTTACGCTATATTTTATGTGTTTGTGTGTTTATTGTCGCTTTTCCTTTATGTTTTCACTTGTTACTGTGCTATTACCATCACTATTTTTTGCGCTGGCTAATTTGCCTGAATGTATCGCGCGAGGTTCTAGTGACACCCACCTAATAACCTTTTTATGTATTTTTCTCTAGTTTTTCCCGCTTTCTCTCACAAACATGCAGTCATACATAGAGCTCCACTACCAGCCCCTATTGATACCCCAAATGTCTAGTAGATATAATATCTATATCAATTCTCTTTCCTTATCTTCTCTCATGATAATTTTTTATAGCTTAGAATACATGTATACATTAATATACTCGTTACTGCGTATTTTCCACCAACATCATCGCCGCCATCGTCATAATCATCATCATTACCATCAAGCATAATGTATGTAACTTAGTTCGTTCAGTCTTAGTCTTCCTCGTCTCGGGCGCAAGAAGGTCCCCTGTGCTAGGCCTACCATCAACCCTGCTTTCAACCTAACTACACAGGCTCTCTCTCGCTTTCTCTCTCGCTCTTTCTCTCGCGCTCTCTCTCCCCAGCTTGCGTCTCGTTGTGCGGCCCGATATAAGTGACAGAGTGTCATAATGGCTAGTGGCAGATACACAAACGTTCAAAAAAGTGAAAAGGGCTAGAAAATTATGAGTGCGTATTTACTCCGCCGGGTACTATCTGCGGGCCGTTCCGGCTAACAACCGTTCGTTTCTGTTCGTGCCTCTTTCCCTGCTCGGCAACAATACAGCCGGCATTGTTCAGTAGTTTTTCTACGGAATTCACAACGGCGATCAGTCGTCTGGTAGGTTGATTGATTGATTGACAGATGTATGATG